>NC_068454.1:37032935-37267935 GCF_023373465.1 Oncorhynchus keta
AGTCTCCTAGTAGGATCAGAGCTCGTCAGAGAGAAGAGGGCGGACACGTACCAGGTCCTCGATGTTGCCGTATACGTTCTTCTTCATGCCCGATGCCCTCGTGGCCACCCAGCCTCCTAGGGAACTGAACTCCATGGAGTCGGGCTCATGCCCCGTGCAGTAGCCGCTCTCGTTGAGCTGCGGAGGACACACACACAACAGAGAAGTACACTCATTCGTATTCATAGGAGCACACACTGTAGGTGGTTAAAAGAACTCAACCACTAAAAGCACAAGAATTTGGTATGAAACCAAAACGGCATGAGACAAACAAAACTCCTCTTCCATTGTTGGATTCAAATCGTGGGATCGTTATGGGGCTTTTGTGATCAAAATTCTTGGCTTGATGACATCACACACGTTTTTTTTTTTTTACAACGGTCTAAAATAAACCGACCAAAATAAAGGTGGAGGAGATAGTTTTGGATGGTGGGCTGGCCACTGGTCTGACAAGGCTCTACGCTGACCTTTCAGGGAAAAAAGGAGAATGCCATTTAGGAGCACAATGAAAGATATTTGAGGTAATAAAGCTGTAGAGCCCCTGCGGCAGGCAGCCATGGCCCTGGTCTGCTCTAATGGCTCCTCTCTTCCGGGTGACGTGAGGAGAGTCAGGCCGTGTTTTATGGCACTGCTCTCCCCGACAGGCAGCTTTCAATACTGAGCCATCTGCTCAGTCAAAATGGCCTCTCTCTATATGCAAAAGTGGCGCCTGTTTGAGATGCAGCACACGCATTCCTCCACATCAAACACTGGCTCCTTCTCCATTTTTTTTCCTGAATTAGCTTCATGGTGCCATCTGCTCATCGCCCGAGCCTCTACACTTCACTGCTCTGCTGTGGAACATAGTTACCCCTTCTACTCCCATTCAGACCTGCCGAGCATGGTCTCTCTGTACTCCCAGTAAACAACTAACCCAGGGTGAAGAGGGATGGTCTCTCTGTACTCCCAGTAAACAACTAACCCAGGGTGAAGAGGGATGGTCTCTCTGTACTCCCAGTAAACAACTAACCCAGGGTGATGAGGCATGGTCTCTCTGTACTCCCAGTAAACAACTAACCCAGGGTGATGAGGCATGGTCTCTCTGTACTCCCAGTAAACAACTAACCCAGGGTGATGAGGCATGGTCTCTCTGTACTCCCAGTAAACAACTAACCCAGGGTGAAGAGGGATGGTCTCTCTGTACTCCCAGTAAACAACTAACCCAGGGTGAAGAGGGATGGTCTCTCTGTACTCCCAGTAAACAACTAACCCAGGGTGAAGAGGGATGGTCTCTCTGTACTCCCAGTAAACAACTAACCCAGGGTGAAGAGGGATGGTCTCTCTGTACTCCCAGTAAACAACTAACCCAGGGTGAAGAGGGATGGTCTCTCTGTACTCCCAGTAAACAACTAACCCAGGGTGAAGAGGGATGGTCTCTCTGTACTCCCAGTAAACAACTAACCCAGGGTGAAGAGGGATGGTCTCTCTGTACTCCCAGTAAACAACTAACCCAGGGTGAAGAGGGATGGTATCTCTGTACTCCCAGTAAACAACTAACCCAGGGTGAAGAGGGATGGTCTCTCTGTACTCCCAGTAAACAACTAACCCAGGGTGAAGAGGGGTGGTCTCTCTGTACTCCCAGTAAACAACTAACCCAGGGTGAAGAGGGATGGTCTCTCTGTACTCCCAGTAAACAACTAACCCAGGGTGAAGAGGGATGGTCTCTCTGTACTCCCAGTAAACAACTAACCCAGGGTGAAGAGGGGTGGTCTCTCTGTACTCCCAGTAAACAACTAACCCAGGGTGAAGAGGGATGGTCTCTCTGTACTCCCAGTAAACAACTAACCCAGGGTGAAGAGGGATGGTCTCTCTGTACTCCCAGTAAACAACTAACCCAGGGTGAAGAGGGGTGGTCTCTCTGTACTCCCAGTAAACAACTAACCCAGGGTGAAGAGGGATGGTCTCTCTGTACTCCCAGTAAACAACTAACCCAGGGTGAAGAGGGGTGGTCTCTCTGTACTCCCAGTAAACAACTAACCCAGGGTGAAGAGGGATGGTCTCTCTGTACTCCCAGTAAACAACTAACCCAGGGTGAAGAGGGGTGGTCTCTCTGTACTCCCAGTAAACAACTAACCCAGGGTGAAGAGGGATGGTCTCTCTGTACTCCCAGTAAACAACTAACCCAGGGTGAAGAGGGGTGGTCTCTCTGTACTCCCAGTAAACAACAAACCCAGGGTGAAGAGGGATGGTCTCTCTGTACTCCCAGTAAACAACTAACCCAGGGTGAAGAGGGATGGTCTCTCTGTACTCCCAGTAAACAACTAACCCAGGGTGAAGAGGGATGGTCTCTCTGTACTCCCAGTAAACAACTAACCCAGGGTGAAGAGGGGTGGTCTCTCTGTACTCCCAGTAAACAACTAACCCAGGGTGAAGAGGGATGGTCTCTCTGTACTCCCAGTAAACAACTAACCCAGGGTGAAGAGGGATGGTCTCTCTGTACTCCCAGTAAACAACTAACCCAGGGTGAAGAGGGATGGTCTCTCTGTACTCCCAGTAAACAACTAACCCAGGGTGAAGAGGGATGGTCTCTCTGTACTCCCAGTAAACAACTAACCCAGGGTGAAGAGGGATGGTCTCTCTGTACTCCCAGTAAACAACTAACCCAGGGTGAAGAGGGGTGGTCTCTCTGTACTCCCAGTAAACAACAAACCCAGGGTGAAGAGGGATGGTCTCTCTGTACTCCCAGTAAACAACTAACCCAGGGTGAAGAGGGGTGGTCTCTCTGTACTCCCAGTAAACAACTAACCCAGGGTGAAGAGGGATGGTCTCTCTGTACTCCCAGTAAACAACTAACCCAGGGTGAAGAGGGATGGTCTCTCTGTACTCCCAGTAAACAACTAACCCATGGTGAAGAGGGGTGGTCTCTCTGTACTCCCAGTAAACAACTAACCCAGGGTGAAGAGGGATGGTCTCTCTGTACTCCCAGTAAACAACTAACCCAGGGTGAAGAGGGATGGTCTCTCTGTACTCCCAGTAAACAACTAACCCAGGGTGAAGAGGGATGGTCTCTCTGTACTCCCAGTAAACAACTAACCCAGGGTGAAGAGGGATGGTCTCTCTGTACTCCCAGTAAACAACTAACCCAGGGTGAAGAGGGATGGTCTCTCTGTACTCCCAGTAAACAACTAACCCAGGGTGAAGAGGGATGGTCTCTCTGTACTCCCAGTAAACAACTAACCCAGGGTGAAGAGGGGTGGTCTCTCTGTACTCCCAGTAAACAACTAACCCAGGGTGATGAGGCATGGTCTCTCTGTACTCCCAGTAAACAACTAACCCATGGTGAAGAGGGGTGGTCTCTCTGTACTCCCAGTAAACAACTAACCCAGGGTGAAGAGGGATGGTCTCTCTGTACTCCCAGTAAACAACTAACCCAGGGTGAAGAGGGATGGTCTCTCTGTACTCCCAGTAAACAACTAACCCAGGGTGAAGAGGGATGGTCTCTCTGTACTCCCAGTAAACAACTAACCCAGGGTGAAGAGGGATGGTCTCTCTGTACTCCCAGTAAACAACGAACCCAGGGTGAAGAGGGATGGTCTCTCTGTACTCCCAGTAAACAACTAACCCAGGGTGAAGAGGGATGGTCTCTCTGTACTCCCAGTAAACAACTAACCCAGGGTGAAGAGGGGTGGTCTCTCTGTACTCCCAGTAAACAACTAACCCAGGGTGAAGAGGGGTGGTCTCTCTGTACTCCCAGTAAACAACTAACCCAGGGTGAAGAGGGATGGTCTCTCTGTACTCCCAGTAAACAACTAACCCAGGGTGAAGAGGGGTGGTCTCTCTGTACTCCCAGTAAACAACTAACCCAGGGTGAAGAGGGATGGTCTCTCTGTACTCCCAGTAAACAACTAACCCAGGGTGAAGAGGGGTGGTCTCTCTGTACTCCCAGTAAACAACTAACCCAGGGTGAAGAGGGATGGTCTCTCTGTACTCCCAGTAAACAACTAACCCAGGGTGAAGAGGGATGGTCTCTCTGTACTCCCAGTAAACAACTAACCCAGGGTGAAGAGGGGTGGTCTCTCTGTACTCCCAGTAAACAACTAACCCAGGGTGAAGAGGGGTGGTCTCTCTGTACTCCCAGTAAACAACAAACCCAGGGTGAAGAGGGATGGTCTCTCTGTACTCCCAGTAAACAACTAACCCAGGGTGAAGAGGGATGGTCTCTCTGTACTCCCAGTAAACAACTAACCCAGGGTGAAGAGGGATGGTCTCTCTGTACTCCCAGTAAACAACTAACCCAGGGTGAAGAGGGATGGTCTCTCTGTACTCCCAGTAAACAACTAACCCAGGGTGAAGAGGGATGGTCTCTCTGTACTCCCAGTAAACAACTAACCCAGGGTGAAGAGGGGTGGTCTCTCTGTACTCCCAGTAAACAACTAACCCAGGGTGAAGAGGGGTGGTCTCTCTGTACTCCCAGTAAACAACAAACCCAGGGTGAAGAGGGATGGTCTCTCTGTACTCCCAGTAAACAACTAACCCAGGGTGAAGAGGGATGGTCTCTCTGTACTCCCAGTAAACAACTAACCCAGGGTGAAGAGGCATGGTCTCTCTGTACTCCCAGTAAACAACTAACCCAGGGTGAAGAGGGGTGGTCTCTCTGTACTCCCAGTAAACAACTAACCCAAGGTGAAGAGGGATGGTCTCTCTGTACTCCCAGTAAACAACTAACCCAGGGTGAAGAGGGATGGTCTCTCTGTACTCCCAGTAAACAACTAACCCAGGGTGAAGAGGGATGGTCTCCCTGTACTCCCAGAAAACAACTAACCCAGGGTGAAGAGGGATGGTCTCTCTGTACTCCCAGTAAACAACAAACCCAGGGTGAAGAGGGATGGTCTCTCTGAACTCCCAGAAAACAACTAACCCATGGTGAAGAGGGATGGTCTCCTGTACTCCCAGAAAACAACTAACCCAGGGTGAAGAGGGATGGTCTCTCTGTACTCCCAGTAAACAACAAACCCAGGGTGAAGAGGGATGGTCTCTCTGAACTCCCAGAAAACAACTAACCCATGGTGAAGAGGGATGGTCTCCCTGTACTCCCAGAAAACAACTAACCCATGGTGAAGAGGGATGGTCTCCCTGTACTCCCAGAAAACAACTAACCCAGGGTGAAGAGGGATGGTCTCCCTGTACTCCCAGTAAACAACAAACCCAGGGTGAAGAGGGATGGTCTCCCTGTACTCCCAGAAAACAACTAACCCAGGGTGAAGAGGGATGGTCTCTCTGTACTCCCAGTAAACAACTAACCCAGGGTGAAGAGGGATGGTCTCTCTGTACTCCCAGTAAACAACTAACCCAGGGTGAAGAGGGATGGTCTCTCTGTACTCCCAGTAAACAACTAACCCAGGGTGAAGAGGGATGGTCTCTCTGTACTCCCAGTAAACAACTAACCCAGGGTGAAGAGGGATGGTCTCCCTGTACTCCCAGAAAACAACTAACCCAGGGTGAAGAGGGATGGTCTCCCTGTACTCCCAGAAAACAACTAACCCAGGGTGAAGAGGGATGGTCTCCCTGTACTCCCAGAAAACAACTAACCCAGGGTGAAGAGGGATGGTCTCCCTGTACTCCCAGTAAACAACTAACCCAGGGTGAAGAGGCATGGTCTCTCTGTACTCCCAGTAAACAACTAACCCAGGGTGAAGAGGGATGGTCTCCCTGTACTCCCAGTAAATAACTAACCCAGGGTGAAGAGGGATGGTCTCCCTGTACTCCCAGTAAACAACTAACCCAGGGTGAAGAGGCATGGTCTCTCTGTACTCCCAGAAAACAACTAACCCAAGGTGAAGAGGCATGGTCTCTCTGTACTCCCAGAAAACAACTAACCTAAGGTGAAGAGGCATGGTCTCTCTGTACTCCCAGTAAACAACTAACCCAGGGTGATGAGGCATGGTCTCTCTGTACTCCCAGAAAACAACTAACCCAGGGTGAAGAGGGATGGTCTCCCTGTACTCCCAGAAAACAACTAACCCAGGGTGAAGAGGGATGGTCTCCCTGTACTCCCAGAAAACAACTAACCCAGGGTGAAGAGGGATGGTCTCTCTGAACTCCCAGAAAACAACTAACCCATGGTGAAGAGGGATGGTCTCCCTGTACTCCCAGTAAACAACTAACGCATGGTCTCCTACAGGTGAAAGGATGGGAGTTGATTTCGTGGCCATCTTACCATCTTAATGACATGAGCCTTTCATGGGAAATGATTGGGTATGAAATGGTTTAGAAACGTGAGCTCTGACGAAGGCAAACCACTTACTAATCTCTCCAGATCCTGACCGATGATGCCAGCTTCAACGTGGGCGACTAAATTCTTCTCGTCGATCCACAAAATGCGGTTCTGCAGATGCAAAGACAAAAACTCAGGAGGTCAGAAAATGTCACTGCTTTGTTCGCTTCTACCACTAGAACAAACAAAACAAGCTCTTGGTTCGATGCCTTATGAGTTGAGCCCAAATGAAAAGCAGGCTCTGTATCCGATACATCTGCTACAGGTTAGAGAGAGGATTTTTTATTCTAATGCAGTTGCATTGACAGCAAATACTCATGGCTGTCCTCCAAAGTCTACCTTCACCCATTGAATCACTGCCTTAAAATACATTCCAGTTGTCTTACTTCTAAACGCCAAAACAGGTCAGTGTGCAGCATTTTGTAACGACTGTGAGGAGAAAACAGATTCTGTAGTGACCACAACATCTACCAATGAGAAAGGCAAAAACCGCCCAACCTCTTGTTGCTTGTTGAAGACGCGGGGGGTGTTTCAGTAGCGATTCCCAACAGCGAGGTGAAGCACACATGTGGAAGGCATGACTAGAGGACTAGGCCATGGGGAGGACACAGCATCAGTCAGATAGATTCCAAAAGGTTAACCTCCTTTTAAAAACATTCAGTCCAGCATATCCCCCTCTCGTTTCAGCCTCTCCAGGAACCTCCTGACCCAGCTTGAGCTCCCCTCCCAGAGCCATCAATCATTCTCCAGAGGTAGTAAAAGTGTCTGCTGCTGTCATACACAGCCTTTCATGTGCCTCCCTCAGACCCGCTACCCCCCGTGACCCTTGACCCAGCGCACTGGTCACGAGCATTTACGTCACCCCCTCAGTGGCTGCTGGACTAGCGCTGTCCAGACTGCCAATATATCACCTGGGCAGAGAGTTGTCCAACAGCGCCGTGGTACAGTACTGCTATTAAATGCTGTTTCCTATTGGGTATCCTTCACCAACAGTCATTTCTCTGAGGATAGCTTGGCAAATTATTGCCACAGGATTCTCCCAAAGTTCAATAATGAGAGTGAGTCTCGGCTGGAAGTCTGAATGAGCTTTGGTGTGGATATAGGAGCATCCTCTGCTGACCGCTACCTTTCCTGTCTGCACATCTACAGTTTAGTTCTAGACTCCAACATTCACAGCAGCAGGAGCTTCTAACATCCAAAAGAAAGAAACCCCGGCTTACTGTCCCTACTCAAATATATATTGTCAGCTGATCGTACTATGCAAGACATTATACTGTCATATAAAATGAGGAAAAGCGTAAGTCGTGTTGAGACAAAATGCCGAGCAGAGCAGAGTGCTGTATGGGACACATGTCTGTGTGCAGCTCTGATTCCCCCACCATCTGTGAAGTATCCAGAGAGACGATGCAGCGAGTCTCCTCCGGGGGGCACTCTAGAGCACTGGTCACACTGGTCCCTCCTGGAGGAAGACAGGAGAGGGGTTAGGGCCTGCAGTTCTCCCGGACCAGGTCGCATGACCAGGAGAGTACTGCTAGGACCCGGAGCAGACTTATATGATGAAGGCATGGCATAACAGTTATCATTATCAATCTGCTCGTAAATCAGTTGTTACATTTGGGAGATTTGCTTTTTTTTTTTTTTTTAAGCAGATATTATTAGAATTAATTGTACTATAGAGTTTACAAAACATTTTTTTGAAAGACTCACCGCCGTACGGTATCAAACAAACATTGTGCTTGCATGCCAGCTCCACAATTTTCACTACGTCGTTGTGGCAGTCTGCGGAGGCAAAGAACACCGCAACAATTTTGGGATGGACATTTTATCCCATGTCATTATATAACACACAGCCATAAATTAGTGTTGGGGACGAGAACAAGAGTACTCATGTGGCAAAGGGACTAAGAAATGCCACATAAACCATCAGCCTCCAGAAAGCAAACATTCACATAAGCCCTGGGCTATTAGAGCAGAGATACAGGGAGAGACAGGGATAGACAGGGATAGACAGGGATAGACAGGGATAGACAGGGAGAGACAGGGATAGACAGGGAGAGACAGGGATAGACAGGGAGAGACAGGGATAGGCACGGGGGGGCTTCCGGGGAAAGATGTCTCTGATTTGGCTGGGGCTATTCCTGAGATGGAGCCAGAGAGCATGAAGCCCGGGTCTCTGGGGTGGGGTGTGGGGGATCAATGCGGACAAGGTGCTCTGGCCAATCCCACATCCATTCACACTGGTCCCCTGGCTGAGTGACTGAGGGTGAGGAGACAGAGCAGAAAAATCCACCTACATGGATCAGCTTCACTGGGCCCTCCCTCGCTAGGCCAATGAGAAATGTCTCCGTTCCGACACACTCTGCCGTCCAATTAAACAAAGGGCTTCGGTGTGAGAATAAGAGTTCACAAGACTAACAACGTTCCACTTAAATATACAACCATACTAAAGTAACTACACTGGCATTGATGTTTTACATCACTGCGACTAGAGGGGAGTGCAATTTTGTGTGGATTTGGAGAGTTTAAAATTCAGGGGATGTTCCAATTTGAATGCTGCTACAGGAGCTTTGTGATTTGCTGGCCATTTGGGAGCCGGCTAATCAAGTTCCAGCCATAAGTCAACACTCATTTACATTATAAAAATAGTGCCGGCCATACCTGCAGTGAACCAATCTCAGTGGCGTAATTCATGGGGGTACTGTGCTGGGCCCGGCCGTGGTGTATTGGATATCAAACGCCCTCCCCCTGACACTTCTTATTAAGCCTCCGCTCATACATATTAATATCCCTACACCTCTGCAGAGATTAACCCTTTAAATCATCTAAGCCAGGATGGAAAGAAGCAATGTGGGAGAAGAAAAAAAAAAGAAAAAAAATCTAAACAAGGACCGTTTACAATAGTAGTGTCGCAAAAACTCACTGGGCCACACCACCATGTCCGGAACCCGCTCAAATTTCTTCCCTTCTCTGAGAGCAAAGATTTCATGTAAGCAATGACCTGTTAACATAAGAGAGAGAAAAATGTTATATACTTAGTATACTACGAAAAAGAACAATTATGGTTGTATGATCAGTATAATTAGTGTGATATTGACGGCTTCCTCTGATTCAGGCTGCTTATGTCCTACGTAAAAACAAAAATCATGATCATGATCACAACATTCAGTGTCTGTGCGAGACCCCTCCAGACTACACCCATCGCCCTGGAAGACCACAGCCTTCCCAGCATGCCTCACCGTGGGCACGGAACACCCTGTCCTCAGCCTCATGGGAGAAGGGGATGCCCGTGGCCTTCAGGTCCTCATTGAACGCCTCGTTCAGACTGGCCGGTGGAACAGCGCTGGCATTCAGGGCGGGCTGGGACAAAGACATGGGAGGAGGAGCCATTAACGGACTGCTGCGGTCATTGGAATTCAATAGGTGACGAGGGTTGAAAACATTGTCACTCACTGTCGCGGGGCTTTTATGGTTCACACTGGCGCCAAAGGTGTTTTCAAACCAGTCCTGCAAACTGGGCAGGACCATCCCGCTTAGCCTATACCTGCAATGAACAGAAACACACAGGTTTAGAAGGAAAGTTCCCTCACAATTGACCTCTGACCCAATCTGTAAACATAATCCCTCAGACCTAGGTGTTATGCTGGGAACTGGTGAAATATACACAGAAAACCCTGTCCGACTGTCATTGATGTGACGCCAGTGTGTAGTGGTCGGAGCTGAATGAAGATATTAGGCGAGACCAATGACAGCGCTGTCCGTGCCGTCCCCGTCACGCCAGCCTCTGTGGACTTGAACCGCTGGCACAGCAGAGGCCAGCACATCAGGGGACTGTAGTCTGCCTTTGTCCAGCAGACCATGAACACACACTCCTTAATGAAAAAGCCTGTCACAGAGGACAATTCTCTCAGGAGGAGAGGAGAAATCTCTGACTTTCATTCCTTCCACCCAGCCACGCATATGTAGCACCCAGAAATAATTCAAAAGAGAAGGCACAGAATGGAAAGAGGTGGTTGATACAATTTAGAACCTAGAATAACAGAGGAACCATTTCCTGCACAGCATCCTGTATAATCCCCCCTTACGCAAACACAGCTTAACATACAGCACAGCAGAGTACAGCATGCAGTCTACAAGACCCCTTTGATTTGAGTCTGACAGGCAAGGCTTTGTTCTTCAAACTATACATCACAAGTACAAAACACTAAGGCCCATCTCTGCTTTTATAATGCGATAGATAAAAAGGTGTAAAACAACGATCCATTTTGCTGCCGGTGTGAACTGAACACATCCTCAGTCACTAGAGGCAGAGTGGAGATAAAAGGCTTCTCTACATAATCATTTCCGACAGCACTCGGCATATTTCTTCAAATGTTATATTGCACACATTCAACCATCAGAACTGTTGGCAGACACAGAACTAAAAAGCCCAGTTAGCCAATCTATGGTCAATGGGAAGAAGTACAAACATTCCATTCAAGGCTATGATCCGTGTTTCCAACGGGGAATTTCAAATCACCGATAATCACACTAATTGACCTCTTATGTCTGGGACTGAATTGAGGCAAGATATGCAGGATACAGATACGAGCCACTAGATGGCACTAGCACCCCACTCTAAATTAGGATCTCGAGGAGGTTTCCACTAGATAGCACAGCCACAATATCAAACTGGTCTATATCGTAAAAATTCATGACCACACAAATGTGCTTTTGGGTCTTAATTTAAGGTTAGGCATAAGGTTAACAGTGTGGTTATTGTTAGGGTTAAAAATCACATTTTCAAAAGAGAAATTGTAGAAATAGGCTGAGTTTAGGACTTTGTGGCTGTGGTAACTAGTGACGACCCAAGGAGGGGAAGGTTTTACAGTTGAAGTCGGGAAGTTTACATACACCTTAGTCAAATGCATTTAAACTCAGTTTTTCACAATTTCTGATATTTAATCCTAGTACAAATTCCCTGTCTTAGGCCAGTTAGGATCACCACTTTATTATAAGAATGTGAAATGTCAGAATAACAGTAGAGAGATTTATTTATTTCAGCTTTTATTTCTTTCATCACATTCCCAGTGGGTCAGAAGTTTACATACACTCAATTAGTATTTGGTAGCATTGCCTTTAAATTGTTTAAGTTGGGTCAAACATTTTGGGTAGCCTTCCACAAGCTTCCCACAATCAGTTGGGTGAACTTTGGCCCATTCCTCCTGGCAGAACTGGTGTAACGGAGTCAGGTTTGTAGGCCTCCTTGCTCGCACACGCTTTTTCAGTTCTGCCCACAAATTTTCTATGGGATTGAGGTCAGGGCTTTGTGATGGTCACTCCAATACCTTGACTTTGTCGTCCTTAAGCCATTTTGCCACAACTTTGGAAGTATGCTTGGGGTCATTGCCCATTTGGAAGACCCATTGCTCCAAGCTTTAACTTCCTGACTGATGTCTTGAGATGTTGCTTCAATATATCCACATAATGTTCCATCCACATGATGCCATCCATTTTGTGAAGTGCACCAGTCCCTCCTGCAGCAAAGCACCCCCACAACATGATGCTGCCACCCCCGTGCTTCACGGTTGCGATAGTGTTCTTCAGCTTGCAAGCCTCCCCCTTTTGGCTCCAAACATAACGATGGTCATTATGGCAAAACAGTTATATTTTTGTTTCATCACGCCAGAGGATATTTCTCCAAAAAGTATGAGCTTTGTCCCCATGTGCAGTTGCAGACCGTAGTCTTTGCTGGAGCAGTGGCTTCTTCCTTGCTGAGCGGCCTCTCAGGTTATATCAATATAGGATTTGTTTTACTGTGGATATAGATACTTTCGTTCCTGTTTCCTCCAGCATCTTCACAAGGTCCTTTGCTGTTGTTCTGGGATTGACTTGCACTTCTCGCACCAAAATACATTAATCTCTAAGAGACAGAATGAGTCTCCTTCCTGAGCAGTGTGACGGCTGCGTGGTCCCATGGTGTTTATACTTGCGTACTATTGTTTGTACAGATGAACGTGGTACCTTCAAGCATTTGGAAATTGTTCCCAAGGATGAACCAGACTTGTGGAGGTCGTCAATTGTTTTTCTGAGGTCTTGGCTGATTTCTGTTGATTTTCCCATGATGTCAAGCAAAGAGGCACTGAGTTTGAAGGTAGCCCTTGAAATACATCCACAGGTACACCTCCAATTGACTCAAATGATGTCAATGAGCCTATCTGAAGCTTCTAAAGCCATGACATCATTTTCTGGAATTTTCCAAGCTGTTTAAAAGGCACAGTCAACTTAGTGTATGTAAACTTCTGACCCACTGGAATTGTGATACAGTGAAATAATCTGTCTGTAAACAATTGTTGGGAAAATTACTTTTGTCATGCAAGGTAGATGTCCTAACCGACTTGCCAAAACTATAGTTTGTTAACAATACATTTGTGGAGTGGTTGAAAAACCAGTTTTAAATGACTCCATCCTAAATGTATGTAAACTTCCGACTTCAACTTTATGTAGTGGAGTGGAGAGTGCAATCCAGATTGAGAATGTGTTCAATCCAGATTGAGACTGTGTACAATCCAGATTGAGACTGTGTACAATCCAGATTGAGACTGTGTACAATCCAGATTGAGACTGTGTACAATCCAGATTGAGACTGTGTACAATCCAGATTGAGACTGTGTACAATCCAGATTGAGACTGTGTACAATCCAGATTGAGACTGTGTACAATCCAGATTCCAGATTGAGACTGTGTACAATCCAGATTGAGACTGTGTACAATCCAGATTGAGAATGTGTACATTCCAGATTGAGAATTCCATCACTGAATAATGGATACATTCATATTTACAGATCATAATACATATCATGTTCTTCATGAGAATAAAAAAAATTGGTTGCAAATGTTGGGGACAGTATACTGTACCTTTTGCCTGTGAATTCTGCTTGACCCTTCTTATTGAAGAGGAATTTGGAGTCACTGTACCCCCAGCCATTCCACTTCATAATCTCCTGCCTTGGGAAACAAACAGTTGAAGTCAGTGTCATTGTTATTGTAGCAGCAGCTAATACTGTACTAATGCTGTCTGAGGTCAAAGGAGGACACAGGACAAAAATCTCAAGGCAGGAAGACAATACACAGAAGCACTTTTAGAAGGCCTTGGCCTTGCACCTCATGAAAATGTCAGACTGTCCATACGTGACATCCTGTTGCAAACAGTAGTAGTTTAAAAAGTGGTTTATTTGCCACTTATCAAACTGTTGCAATGGGGAAATGTCCTAGTTCCCTCATTTTGCTATCAGTTATTCAATGGGCTTTCCACATGGCTATCAGTAACCACACTTGCAGTATGGGCGGCTGCAGTCGCACCTAGAGGCGTAACCCCTGACAGATGACCTTCCTATGTGTACTGCACACAGCCAACCGCAGGCAGTGGTTCCCCCTAGGATGTGTTTTATCAGCAGCGGTGGGTGGGCGACGGCCACAATTTAGCAGCAGTGGTGCGCCACTACTAAATGCATATAGGGGTAACCGTGAAAAGCCGGTGGCAAAGTAACTTTGGGGAAGAAAAGCTATTCATCTCAAACACTATCATCAACAGCAATCAGACAGGGTGTGGCTTAGATCTCAGGTCGTTAAGTACATTCCCTTCAACAAGAACACTCCACGGAGAAGCATCATGATGCATATCATAGAAGGGCATTACCAAAGGTATGTCCGACAACCGGATATTCTCCTAAAATTATTTTCCAATGAAGGAACATCGTCGTCATAGGCCTAATGATAATCATGGAAGAGGACACAAGAAACAGGGTTGAGCACCGGGGAATTGTATCTCAATATCTACTACAAAATTGAGCTCTCACAGTTCAGTAATGTGCTTCTTCGTCGGTGTTAAATCACTATGCTCATCCTAAGGGAATCCTTTTCAGAAATCACCGAGTTATAATACGACATGATTCAAGATTTCCCCAGCAGACAGATGAAATAGGCCCACAACTCCTAGAAGGGACCCATGAATCACATTGGTACACGTGATGGGATGCTAACGTAGTGGAGTAAAACCATGATGAATGCCTGCCAAAACAGCCAGGCAGTGTAAATTATGAGGAGCCTGAGAAATGAGACAGACATACTCTCCATACCAGTCTGTGTGATCTCCTGTCATCACACTGGACGATGACACAACTCCACGCATCAACAAGCAGCCGAATACGGCTGTCCAGAGGTTAATGAATTTATTGTGCAATTAAATGGAAGCAACAGTGGTCTGGTCTCTGTCCCTTAGCTAACATTAATCCTAAGAGAGCTGGGGGAATCTTTTGAAAGTACTGTAATAAATATTACACACAGCATAAGAAAATGCTGATCACCAGAAACATTAGGCTAGTTCAACACCTTATTAAATTGGTAGCCTCATTTTGTGTCTGCACTCAAGTTATTCCAACAGAAAGAGACAAAAAGGTCTGACTGTTATTAAAAGGACTGGCCTTAAAAACGCCTTTTGAAACAACGTGCCCAAAAGGTATAGGTTGAAAGTAAACTCCAGAATGACATTCCAGCAGTAGAAAAACCAGTAGCCCAGCTTTGAAGTGTACAACATTCCTACACTCCAGTGAAAAGTGGGTCGTTCCACCTCAAAAAGCACAGGAAAGAGGAATGACACCCAGCATCTCAGATTGCATTCCTGCAACATTGTTTTGTTGAAAAACTTTTTGAACTCAAAAGAAATTACGCTAATTGATTGCTCCCAAATTGGCGATTTCAATTTATAGGATTCATATAAAGTTCTATAAATATAGTAACCAATATCCAGTTTGGACCAAACCTCTTAACAATGATTAAGACGTGAAGTCAAAAGACACCCACGGACCACACAAACCAAGCCCACCCCAAAGGCCAGTATACAGTATCAGTTCTCTATGTCTGACAAGTGCTATGAAGCTACAGCTAGGAGCATTGTTTCTTTACACCATGTAATGGATTCTCAGTGAATTTGGTGATGGTTATTTAGCCCTGTTCTGAATTTTTTTCTTTATTTAAGTTGTTTGGTTGATATTACCAGGTTATGACCACAAGGTGGTGCTGTTTCAGCTATTTGTTAAATTCTCAGTTTCGCTAATTTAATCAAATATTTTCATACAATTATTATTTTTTTTAAATAAAGTAACAATAAAATAACAGTAATGAGGCAATATACAGGTGGTAGAAGCAGATAATGAGCTTTTTGTACCTAGACTTGGCACTCTGGTACCGCTTGCCGTGCAGTAGCAGAGAGAACAGTGACTTGGGTGACTGGAGTCTAACACTTTTTTGGGCCCTCCTCTGACACCACCTAGTATATAGGTCCTGAATGGCAGGAAGCTTGGCCCAAGTGATGTACTGGGCTGTACGCACTACCCTCTGTAGCGCCTTAAGGTCGGATGCCGAGCAATTGCCATACCAGACGGTGATGCAACCGGGCAGGATGCTCTCGACGGTGCAGCTGTAGAACTTTTTAAAGATCTGTGGACCCATGCCAAATCTTCTCAGTCTCCTGAGGGGGAAAAGGCATTGTCGTGCCCTCTTCACGACTTTCTTGGTGTGTTTGGACCATGAGTTTGTTGGTGATGTGGACACCAATGAACTTGAAACTCTCAACCAGCTCCACTACAGCCCCGTTGATGTGAATGGGAGCGTGTTCAGCCCTCCTTTTCCTGTCATCCATGATCACCTTTGTCTTGCTCACGTTGAGGGAGAGGTTGTTATCCTGGCACCACACTGCCAGGTCTCTGACCTCCTCCCTATAGGCGGTTTCATCGCTGTCGGTGATTATACCTACCACTGTTGTGTCATCAGCAAACTTGATAATGGTGTTGGAGCCGTGCTTGGCCACGCAGTCGTGGATGAACAGGAAGTACAGGAGGGGACTAAGCCCACACCCCTGAGGGGCCCCCGTGTTGAGGATCAGTGTGGCAGATGTATTGTTGCCTACGCTTACCACCTGGGGGTGGCCCATGATCCAGTAGCAGAGGGAGGTGTTTAGTCCCATGCTCTTTAATTTAGTGATGAGCTTTGTGGGCACTATGGTGTTGAACGCTGAGCTGTAGTGAATGAACAGCATTCTCACATAGGTGTTCCTTTTGTCCAGGTGGGAAAGGACAATGTGGAGTGCGATTACGATTGTACCATCTGTGGATCTGTTGGGGCGGTATGTGAATTGGAGTGGGTCTACGGTTTCCGGGATGATAGTGTTGTGAGCCATGACCAGACTTTCAAAGCACTTCATGGCTACAGACATGGGTGCTATGGGGTGGTAGTCATTTAGGCAGGTTACCTTTGTTTTCTTGTCACAGGGCCTATGGTGGTCTGCTTGAAACATGTAGGTATTACAAACCCGAAAATTATACTTAATATAATAATAATAATATATGCCATTTAGCAGACGCTTTTATCCAAAGCGACTTACAGTCATGTGTGCATACATTCTACGTATGGGTGGTCCTGGGAAATGAACCCACTACCCTGGCGTTACAAGCGCCATGCTCTACCAACTGAGCTACAGAAGGACCCCACTTGCCAGTTGGTCCGCGCATGCTCCGAGTATACGTCCTGGTAATCCATCTGGCCCCGGGACTTTGTGAATGATGACCTGTTTAAAGGTCTTGCTCACATCGGCTATGGAGAGCGTGATCACTGAGCAGCTCACAGCTGGTTTTCTCTTTGCAAGTCCTGCCACATCAGACGAGCGCCAGAGCCGGTGTAGTAGGATTCAACCTTAGTCCTGTATTGACACTTTGCCTGTTTGATGGTTCGTCTGAGGGCATAGCGGTATTTCTTATAAGTGTCCGGGTTAGTGTCCCGCTCCTTGAAAGTGGCAGCTCTAGCCTTTAGCTCAGTGTGGATGTCACCAGTAATCCATGGCTTCTAGTTGGGATATGTATGTGCAGTCACTGTGGGGACGATGTCATCAATGCACTTAATGAAGCAGGTGACTGAGGTGGTATACTCCTCAATGCCATTTGTATGAATCCCGGAACCTAGTCTGTGCTAGCAAAACAGTCCTGTAGTGTAGCATCTACGTCATTTGACCACTTCTATATTGAGCGAGTCAGTTGTACTTCCTGCTTGTAATCAGGAGGTGAGAGTTATCATCAAGATTTTCCAAATGGAGGGCGAGGGAGAGCTTTCTACACGTCTCTGTGTGTGGAGCAAAGGTAGTCTAGCATTCTTTTCCCTCTGATTGTGCGTGACATTCTGGTAGAAATGAGGAAAAACTTATTTAAATTTGCCTGAATTAAATTCCCTGGCCACTAGGGAATTTCTAGATTAGTATTTTCTTGTTTACTTACGGCCTTATACAGCTTGTTGAGTGCGGTCTTAGTGCCAGCGTCGGTTTGTAGTGGTAAATAGACGGCTACAAAAAAATATAGATGAGATCTCTATTGGTAGATAGTGTAGTCTGCAGCTTATCATGAGCGACTCTACCTCAGGCAAGCAATAGCTCAAGACTACCTTAATATTAGACATCACGCACCAGCTATTATTGACAAATAAACACACCCCCACCCTTCGTCTTACCGGATGTAGCTGTTCTGTCGATGCACAGAAAACCCAGCCAACTGTAGATAATCCGTGTCATTGGCAGGATTGTCTCGAACTGAGCTCATCCAGTTTATTCTCCAATGATTGCACGTTGGCTAATAGAATGGATGGTAGAGGCAGGTTACCCACTTGCCAACAAATTCAAACAAGGCACCTTGATCTCCTTTTCTTTATGTGAATGATGGGGATTTGGGCCTTGTCTGGGAGCAACATTATATCCTTTGAGTCAGCCTCATTAAAAAAAAGTCTTCGTCCAGTTCAAGGTAAGTAACCGCTGTTCTGATAGAAGCTCTTTTCGGTCATAAGAGAGAGTAGTATCAACATTATGTGCAAAATAAGTTAAACAAAGTGGAAAAAAAACACAAAATAGAACAATTGGTTAGGAGCCTGTAAAACAGCATAGATCCCCTCCCACGCCATTCCTACGATATGGCCGTATACGGTTATATTTATTGAATATTGTCTGAATCCTATAAATTAAAAAAGGGCCATCTAGCTTAAATTTACCAGAGGTCAAATTATATTTCAACATAATAATGTTACAGGAATGCTTATCTTTATATGTTTCTAACTGCAGAAACCATTTCAAAACAATCTGAGATGGTGGGTGTCATTGCTTGCTGAAATGACATGGAACAACCCAAGTTCAATTCCAGAAAATGTAGGCAAATTCATCTAGGTTACATTTATGTGTACTGATAATAATGCAAGTGGTCCACAAAATTATTTCTAATTTGGATAATGGTGGAAGGGGGGCACTCAAACGAGGGAAATAGGCATAGCTTATGTCTTATTTATTGTCATAGCTCAAACAATAGTGTCCATGAACCAGCACTAAAATTACCATCCATTGGGTAATAGAGAGAGAGATTCCACCAAACCGGAAAATCAAAAATGTTAAACGCAACATACAACAATTTCAAAGATTTGACTGAGTTACAGTTCATATAAGGAAATCAGTCAATTGAAATAAATTCATTAGGCCCTAATCTATGGATTTCACATGACTGGGAAGGGGTGCAGCCACAGGACCACCCACTGTGGAGTCAGGTCCAGCCAATCAGAATTAGTTTTTTTTCCATCAAAAGGGCTTTATTACAGACATAAATACTCCTCAGCACCCTTGGCAAATTAGAAATGCTCACTAACAAATTTGTTCAAAGAATTTGAGAGAAATAAGGTTTTTGTGCATATGGAACATTTCTGAGATGTTTTATTTCAGCTCATGAAAAATGGGACCAACACTTTACATGTTAAGTTTATATTTTTGTTCTGTATAAATATGAAAGTGTCCTCTCGTCATCCTTGTCGCTTAAACATATCTGACACTAGATGTCACTACAGCACGATTGTGAAAGCTGAACAGCCCACTCGCCTCAAAAGGAATTGAGAGTCAGACCACCACAGGTCTTGGCCAATCAGATCCAAGTTTTAGGCAGAAAGTTTTACTGGTGAACTTTATCCTGACTTCTGTCAATTGTGTTGACTGGGAGAGGGTGTCCCACACCTAAATCCCAACTAAATCTGTAAAAACAACCTCTAGATAAAAATAGATTATAAGATTACATATATAACTTTCACCATCGTAATGACCACTTGTTTTCTGCTCAAGAATATAGCGTCTAATTCTGGTCATGTCAGTCAAACAGAGCTGAGATTTCCCTAGTTGTTCAGAATAGTGTCAGTATCAAAACAATGCCAGTAGCCTATTAAGCTATAGTTAACAATATAGATGTGAAATGGAATAGGCTACCTTGAAATAGTTTGAAATGTTGGCAAGCTGATCTTGTAGTTTTACATAAACTCCAGCTGCCCACTGTCACTGCGAGTGGCTAGCGGTGCTCACATAACGTTGGCAAGTTTATGACAAAATGGTACAGGAAATGATGTAGGATTGACCTCAACTCAATATCAAACATTCCTATAACACATTCTAAGCAGCCTACAACAACAACAATTAAAAAGAGTTGGATAGAATACAGTCCCGCCGCACCCACTTCTTCGATGAATGAACACTTTGTTTGAGGACCATTAACGTTGGCGCACATAGAACTGGCTAATTTCCTTCGTTAAATGAAATCGGAAATGTATGAATAATCATATGCCGAGGAGGTCCTCTCCGTTTGTAAAAGACACCAATACTGTGTTTTAATAACAAGGAAATGCATGACAGCTGTTTCATACTGTATGACAATCACTTTTAGCTACCAGCTAGCATTTCAGCGTAGCCATCCTCCATCCACTGCTATCGCATCACCACCGCCAAGTCCTACCTCTTTCTCGGCACCGTTCCTTTATTCGCTTCAGCTTTGCATTCAGTTGCGATAGTTCCCGAGTCGTCGTCCTTATGTTTCTGTAAATGCCCGGCAATTATCCTCAATCTTTGCTGTGCAATTCGTTGGCTCTCGGAGCTGTTGCTGTCTGACGCCATGCTGCTTCCGTGTTTGTGCAGGGAGAGGCAGCTGTCAGAGGTCAGCATAGGGATAGAATGTGTGTTCGAGCCGTAAGCCTAACGAAGACGACTGTAGAGTGACGTCGGGGGAGGGGCATCTGTAACAGCCACAAGTCTGACACTTTAATGGTTTTGCAACAGCAAGGCTCAGATCGACATGGCAGCGTCAACATAGCTGCTATTGTTTATAATAGTTTGTCTGTTGTCTAAACGTTTCTATATCCCCATATCACACACTCACAACTGGAAACATGTGTGTACAATTCATTGGTTAGAGTGGGGTCTCAAATATCACTTTTCATTTGTATCCCCTGTAGCTTTAGAATTGCACAAAGTTGGTTGCTGTTTCAGTCAGGTATTTGGCCACGTTTACTTGGGGCAAACAAAACACCCAAATGATTGGTAGACAAATAGTGCCTCCCACAATGCAGGTGATAGCTGCATAGTGCAGCTGGAGAGAAGCAACTGCAGCGACCATAAGACGATTTCCTCGAAACTGCATGACCTTTGATCACATGATTTTTGTAAAGTTCATGCTGTTACTGTAACCAATGGAATTGCTACTTATAAAGCTACAGTCACTGTTGTGCAGAATAATCTGTTTGCATTGGAATAATAAATTGCAACCCCTCCCAGGTTGTAATTTATTACTCCATGGTAAGTATTGTAGCATATACAATCAAAATATGTTAAAAATAATCATGTTGATCTGGACTGTCAGTTGAATTCATAGTCTGGTATGAATTTGACTGTAGTTACATTTTCCCCAGCCCCATCAGCCTTACAAACAAAGTTGCAGGGTCAGTCTGTTGCTGGATACAGACATTACAGAGTGAGCCTTTAATTAATGGAAAATGTATGCCTTTCTCTTTAACAGATTTGACTTTATAGTTTTACCACAGAATCCAGGGGTGTATTCATTACCCCGATTCTGTTGCAAAATGTTTTGTCTGTCGCAAAAGGGTTTGCAACAGGAACCATTTAGTCCAAACTGAAAACGCATTGCAACAAAAATGTGTTTTTATTGGACAAATTCAAGTAGGTCACTCCCTGTTTTGTTCTATTGCTCTGTTTGCTTACGTTTGGTTCTTAAACGGTAAACTGTTTCAATTGCAAGACGTATTGAATACACCCCAGCTCTCTAAATATTAGACCATGAATAAACTTTAAAAACACAGAAAAAATAGGTTTCATTTAAAGACAGTGATCATATTGAATGGGAACCAAAATATGCCATGTTGGTGTAGTGTTTAAATCTATGCATGTGTCTTGTGTATTGAAAGCTTTGGTTTGAAAGAACCATAATACATATAACCCCCTCCCCCTTTCCACAGGGATGCTGGCCCATGTTGACTCCAATACTTCCCACAGTTTTGTCAAGTTTGCTGGATGTTCTTTGGGTGGTGGACCATTCTTGATAACCGGAAACTGTTGAGTGAAAAACACAGCAGCGTTGCTGTTCTTGACACTCAAAACGGTGCACCTGGCACCTACTACCATACCCCATTCAAAGGCAGTTACATATTTTGTCTTGCCCATTCATCCTCTGAATGCCACACATACACAATCCGTGCCTCAATTGTCTCAAGGCTTCAAACTCCATATTTAACCTGTCTCCTCCCCTTCGTCTACACTGATTGAGGTGGATTTAGCAAGTGACATCAATAAGGGATCATAGCATTCACCTGGATTAACCTGGTCTGTCTGTCATGG
Source organism: Oncorhynchus keta (assembly GCF_023373465.1). Lineage (NCBI taxonomy): Eukaryota > Metazoa > Chordata > Actinopteri > Salmoniformes > Salmonidae > Oncorhynchus > Oncorhynchus keta. Next base: position 37,054,946 of record NC_068454.1, read on the forward strand.
AAAGTGCAGGGGTTCATAATATTTTGTCCACTCAATGTACATCTCTGAAATAGTTTTATACTTACATTCCAACAATGAATGATACAACAGACAATTATCTAGCATTCGCATGACACAATGTCAATACTCAACAGAAAATGATGAAGAAAAAAGTATCTGAATTGGGACATTCATGTTTATGGGTTTGATATGGTTATGAGATGTTTGACCACTACATTGTATGACCGAGGACAGTGAAAATGAGGTTTCAACATTTCAACTGCTGTTGTTTATCTTTCCTTCTCACGTCCATTGAGTCACATGTCCAAGTGATAGTGAGGTATGACTGGAGTCTCCATATGGCCCACTATCGTCCTATAGGAAATTATTTAACACTCTACCATGGCTTTCTGGGAGTCCATTTTTCATTAATAGTTCAGACATTTCACTCTGATGCCAATAGACCAAGTGCGTGTTTACTTATAAGCAAATACATACTACAAAAGTTGGTGAAAACTCATGAGTCATTGTCAAAAGAAAAACTTTATTCTCCCTTTTGCAGTCTGCAAGTGGCATGTGAAATAATGGTTCCACTCTCCAGATGGTAGGTTTGTTTCCCGCAGGCCGGAGCATTAACTCCCAAAACAAAGTTCTGTAATGCACTGACTGCAAACAATTAGAGTCGAAGTGTATCACAGAACTTTACTTGGAAAGCCAGAGTGCCACATCGTAGGCTATTCCTTTGTGCCAACCCATTTCACCACTCCTTCACCTGCAACATATAACAAGAGAGTGAAATGTAGTAGCTACATTTCCCATTGGTGTGCTTGCTTGGTGAACACTTTGATTTAACATAATAGTGTGGAAAATATGTAATTGAGAGAGTCGGCTTAACCTCACAACACAGTATTGAGACCTAACCGAAGTTAAATCCAACATGATTTGAGATTTTTTTTTTCATGGAATCAGTCACAGCTGAGTGATTAAAAAAAGTGCATTAAATGAAACTTAGAAGAGTCAGCCAGTAACTCTCTGGGCCTATTAAGACAACATAGAATAGAGTGAATGAGAAGCCTGCTGTTGGGAACTTAGATTGATTCTCACACTCTGCCACCAACCCACCACCACAGAAATTATTAAATCATACAATATTATACAATATGTGGGAATCAAGCTTTTCTTTGTGTTTACTTTGCAGTTCAACCTTGACTATCTTCAAGGTTGTAAAGTGAACAATTCGGGCACTTCATATGTAGAACAGATGACGTGTCTAAAGGCTCCAAATTTGGAATCCTGTATTTCTTTATGCTGAATATTTCCCTCCTGGAGTAATACACCCACATTCATTATGCAAATGTATGGCCGATTTGTTGAGTTTTTCCACAAGCCACAGACTGAAGTTTACAATTAAAATTATAAATACACGGTCTACCTGTAAAACAAGGCAAACGTGACATTTTCCACTTCAGTTTAGCATACAAGTTTATATAAAATAAAGTTTGGAGAGTTGCTAACTGCAATTAAGTTACAAAGTGCAACATCAAACAGTGAATTAAAATATGTTGGAATTCGATTAGCAGATGTGAAATGCCATAGCTTCCTATTAGAAATGTGAGAAAACTATAATAAGAAGCAAGAAAAGCAACTGATCATACTGTACCTGGCAGAAGTGAGAGCTGTTAAAGGGGGCCAGCTGCAATCCAGCACGAGGGCAAAAAGATCATAAAATGCAACAAAAAAAAAACAGTGTGCTATATACAATTGTTGCAGGACTAACTGTAAAAAAACAGGAGATTTTCCTCTTCTCCATTTCGCGGTTGACGTCCCTCGTTGGAGCCTACATACAGTGTTCGTATAGCTGGCTTCACGCCGCTTTTACCTCTTCTTCTTTCAGCCCTGTGCACAGCTGGAAGAATGTCGACGTGGAGCTGCCAAACGTGAACGCGTATTCGTGGGCGCGCTTGAGAGAAAAATCCATATAGTGTCATTTGAATTCAGATAGTGGGACAGTGGGCTGCACTGTATAGGTAAGGCATAGCTAGAGGTATAGTGAGGCTCTTTACATATACGTGTCAGAGAGCGTGGTTTAAAGACCACCACATTGCAAGACGTTTCAAACGCTGCTTATAATTGCAATGTGGTCCCAACCTCCTATTGCACTCGTGTCAGAATGTTATACTACATCGGCGCTGTCAAGGATCTCATTGTAACTTGTGTAATATTCCAGCAACATGTTTCAGCAAAGGCATACCTTATTTACTTTAAATAATGAAGACCTATACCTAAATATCAAGTTATGGATGATGGGGAGGATAATATAATGATACTCTTATTTTTTTCAACGTGTGTGCATACACAACTAGGCTATATTGGAGAATGTGAAATGTTCCGATTGTTTTGAAAATATAAATGATTGTGTATAGCCTACTTTTATGTAAAATAATATTTCATAGGCTTTTTAAAAAATAGATTGGATATCTAACCCTGGTCGTCAATTTCAAAGGCAACCGTGTGTAGACTACCATTTGCCTGGCTACCCAAACTCCTTGCTCCGGCCAAACGCTACGTCACGCCCACGGACGTGAACATAGAGCGGCGTCAGGAGACGCTACCATCTGGTCTTGAGTCAACAGTCTGTCTTTGCAGGGTCTCAAGCAAAGGGAAACATGTGAGGCTATGACTGTGCACCATCTCCGTTTTACATTTGAATAACGTATACTAAGCCAACTGTGTCAATGGTGTGGCTGAGTCTACAGAGTGTGCAAGGGGAGGGCCTGGGGCCTGCTGTAGTATAGGTTAGGCTACTGTACAAATGAATTAAATTACTTAGGCGTCATCTAAACCAGAAGAGGTCGCTATTTAACAGATCGATTTTCAGGAGTTGCCATCCCATCTCTCTCCTAGTTGGATTAGCTGTGAGCAGATTTGGGCCTACTGCAGACAACTACAGATATCAATGTTGACTAACAATTGTTCCTTTATATAGTTTCAGTTTCTAATCCTTATTTTCTTAATTACATACTTGATTCCCATTGTAACCTATCGTCCTACCCTGTACACAAATGCAGTTTGCAAGTCTATTCACTGCAGCTTTATAGCATTCTGCATGAAATCAATGCGGGTATTTAGTCTGTCAAGGTGATACAATTGGTAAATGTGCCTTACATTTTGGAACAATGCTGACAATAGTTGTAAAAACTGTTGTAATAACACTGTAATAACTGTAATTCTTATATTATTTCATAACTCAACCAAGATGCTGTTATCAAAAATACCTCTTCTAGTGTCATGAATCTATAGTGGCAGATATTATGTAAATGTATCTGGACACTTCTTGAATACACTTTACATTTTTTAGGTCAAATAACAAATGACTTGTTTATAAACGTGAAGCAAATGTAACATTGGCTGTCCGGAGCACAGCCACAAACTGGCCTTATCGAACCAATAGGACGTTGAGTGGGACGATCCCTGCGCAGCTCTCTCCGAGCCCTTGACTGGCTGACGCAATTTGTGGGCAAGGCTATCAGACTGCTTGGGGTTTTCCGTAAACTTTCACAAGATTAGAAGCACTATTTCCTTCATAGTCAAAACATTGCTGGCCCGGACTCCTCGCCTTCGGATAGTCCACCATTTTATATTTCTGTGAAGGATTACAAATATATATTTTTATATAGGCCTATTGGGTTTTTCTTTGCGAAGGGACAAGCCAACTATCCACTATGATGGAAACTGAGATGCATAAAATGAATCCTAGTCAACAGGTAAATATTATGTTGTTATTGGCTACTATATTCAACTCAGTAGGCTTTGTAAAACATCTCAAGGTTGATATATTGATAAAATGTTCCTTGGCCTACAGTCGAAAAACTATTTAATGGATAGTTCAAACTATTGAAATGAAATAAGGCCTACACTCATGTTACCTGATATGAACAAACTGTCAAATTCAACCCAATGTGCATTTTCCATAAGAATCCATATATTATTTAATTAATTAAATGAAACGAATCGTAAATATGCTTTCTTAGCCTATAGCCTATCATAATCATATGTGAGCTTGTTGTGCTGTAGTTTTGACATTTGCAATCGCGTTTCTAGCACTTAGGCTACAATTTCCGTCTCTGCGCCGTAGTCGACAGGTCTGTTCATAGAGGTTTCTGCAAAGTCATGGATGGTTGTCTGCCCGGTGCATACAACTAAATTGGGCGAAAAATAACAATTGAATATCCGCTTAATATCGTAATCCATATGTGTAATGATGCAATTATTGTCAAGTAAAAAATATGCCAAGATGACGAAAGTTTTCCCCAGACAGCCCATTTATTTTTATGTCGGTGTGCTTGTTTTTTGGCCGTCGGAATCTCCCAATGCGCCACTAGAGCCCCATCCTGTGTTCCCGTAGATGGCATCCATAGGCCTACCTTTGCTCCATATATACAGTTGATTGTACGATTGCACTTGAATGTAGTAAGCTATGGGAACTGGGTTTGTAAAAAGTAAATGCTCCATTTCCTGGTGGATTCTGCAAGTTAGTGTAAATAAATGCTCTTCCTTTTCCTTTCTCAAACAACATCTCTTTGTCCCAGCTAATCTTGGAATTTATTTTATTTTCTATGTACATAGGTTCTCTGGACAAATGGCCAACTGTGTCAAATTAACAAATGCGTAGGCTATTCTTTATTATAATAACCCAGAAGTGGTTGTAGTTCTGCAGTTGGCCTTGGTATACAAACAGTTAATAACACGTTAATCTAGTAATCAATTGACGACAGGTTCCCCTAGATTAAAGAGTAAACCTGCGTTGGGGAATGTTCAGTAGGATTGTAACCAGATGTGTTTCTTTTTTTTGGAGAAAAAAAGATGGTGTTGGAGTAAAGGCCTTATCCCAAAACCAAACTCATCTGATTGTGTTTTGAACAATTTGCCTTGCCAAAGGAAAAGTATGTTAATTAATATACAACTTTTATCTTTTTTTTTTTTAGGTATCAAGGAATTATGTATATAGGTCCACAAATCAGTTGTTTTACTGTCACTTAATTCCTGCACTGTTGGAATTGGTGGTCGGCTTGTTTTTAAAAGTGGTGTCTATACCCCTAATATGTTTTTTATTCTGTTGTTTGAGTTGCTGCACATTCTGAGATGAAAAATCAGCTACTCAAAGTATGTCTGGGATTCAAACAAAGAGATGTTGTTTGAGAATGGAAAAGGAAGAGCTTTTATTTACACTAACTTGCAGAATCAACCAGGAAAATGAGCATTTCTTTTTACAAACCCAGTTCCCATAGCTTATTACATTCAAGTACAAATGCAAAATATCAGTGAACTAACCAGAATGTTTCACAAGTACTTTGTGGATAAATACTTCACTCCACCAAGATAGTTCATAACAAAATAGTTAGTGAGTTTAAAAAGTGAAGTCGCTCATCCAAACAATTTACCAAAATGGTCCCAATGGAAGTCAACATCTTCCGTTCACAATAGTTACATCATCCTTTTTTGAGAGGGAGGATCAGTCATTTGTGAATGTACACAGATCACTCATCTCTGCATGAATGAGTGGAGTTGAAGTGTCATTGACAACATGAACAGCTTAAAGTGGCTCCAATCATTTTATTTTATTCAAAAGGGATTATGAAATGTGTTGATAAAACTAGATAAAGTTCATTTGCCTTTTATGACAGAATTCATCGATCCTGTATGATGAAAGTGTCTATAAAAGAACAAGGCATTGTCCTTTTCAAGATTTCTTCACTCTTCTAGACTGCAACTGATAGTTGTGTGGGCTAAAGGCATGACACATGGACTCAATCTGCTGTTTTTGAAAGGAGAAAACATGGCTGACCACAAAAGCTGCTTTCATCCAGCAGCTGTTAGGTCAGTTTAGGCCATTCTTCCTCGTCTCCACAGTCATAATTTATGGTTGCGTGTACTCACTCCTCTGACCAAGATTAATAGTGGGACTTATTGCCCTGACCAGACCTTCTGACGTTACGGGCTTTAACGGTCATGGACTATTGCTGGCTTTGACGTAACGACCAAGGCAAATAGGGTTAAAAAGTAGTCAGCAGCACTGCACATCTGATGCACACAAACAGAAAGCCAATGTTTGTTGTTTATTATACCCATTTCTGAATAAGAGGTCACGGGTTGAACTTATAATGGTCATGTTTAACACTTGATTTGGTCTACACAGTAACAAAGCAATTACTTGTGCTCATTCCTTTTACGATACAGAGTTAGCTAAGTTGAAATCGATCAGTGTTAACAAATAACATCAAGTTCCAAATCCACATCCTCTTTACACTTACTTCTGCTTTGTTAGTCATCTGATCTGTCTCTCTTTATATCCTCTGTCCTCTCTCTGTTCTGTTCATGTGACCAAGTCTCTCTGAATGTATAGTTTGCCTTTATTACCCAGAAACAAACAGTCACATGCTCAGAGCTTTCAGTGTGACCTAATGTTCGGTTTATGCAATCTCCCAAGGCCCTTGTGAAACACTTCCTTCTGTAAATAAGGTTTGTGTAATGGATGTTAAAAGGCCCAAGGGAGACCAGCACAGTTTATCTCTGGACATTCCTGAATTTACACGCAGAAAGCTAATAAACATCAGCCACAGTGAGGTAGAAGTGGAGGACCAAATGATCTTGTTATAAAACGTGCTATACACCAGTGTGGAATACAGTAAGCACTTCCTCTGAACATATCCGTACTAAACTCTATTGCCAGGTCTCAACGCAATATGGTTCTCCAAATACAGTAGTGAATGTAGTGACCTTGTGGTGCATTGTGGTATATCAAATAAAAAGTAAACCACATTACATTTCAAGCTGTATGAATGAACTTTTCTCCTCAGAGTGATCATTGATTTAATTCGTTTTTGGTCTAAGCTACTGATGCAACAGACAGAGATGCAAGACCTGTTGTCTTTTCAATTATTTGCTCCTCTGCCTGGAAAGCAGCTAAGAGACACTCTGTGGGTGGGGACTGAACTCTGGGGAAATAGAGAAGTTCCTCTATTATTCAGGCGGCTTCTTCCTCATTACATTCTAGCCAGTCGTCGTAGGACAGACACCCGAAGGGACGGGGTGTGGCACTGTAGCGAGAGCCAGTATCCATGCTACTTCACAGCAGGCACACACTTCCTTGTTCCTAGTGCACAATCTCCTCGTGTATGGTGTTTTGTGAGTTCCAGTCTAACCTGTTGTCTCTTGGCAGGACGTGGACCTAATCGACATCCTGTGGAGGCAGGACATTGACCTGGGCGCAGGGCGAGAGGTGTTTGACTACTGCCACCGTCAGAAGGAGCATGAGTTGCAGCGGCAGCGGGTGCAGGAGGAGGAGAAGAGGCAGCAGCTGCTGAGAGAGCAGGAGAAGGCCTTGCTGGCTCAGCTACAGCTGGATGAGGAGACTGGGGAGTTCGTGCCCCGCCTTGCACCCAGCAGCCAGTCTCCGCAGTCTGCCACCACCGCCGCATCCCCTCAAGTCACACAGGTACAGTACACACACAGCTGTCAGTCATGTCAGAGGCTGGCTACTGCCCTCCCTGCACTGGGCTGGGTGCAGCTCCGCTGTAGCTAGGTAACCACCTCATCCAGTGTAATTAGGGAAAAACAGGTGGCTCTGTAGTTTTGCATTGGTGGATTTGTCTCTTTAGAAACTAATCTGTGAAGACCTTCGACTAGGTAGCGCACTCTGTTCAAATTCCTACCTATTCTTTTGCAAGAGGGGTTACATATACTTTGAATCTTTCCCTTCAGAATGTCAGCTTCACAGAAGACGGAGATGCCATGTCATTTGATGAATGTATGCAGCTGCTGGCAGAGACCTTCCCACTGGTAGAGGCTACGGCAGTAAGAATACATTCACTTTTAGATGAAAAAATATATATATCCCGTAATTAAACAAATTAAAAAACAATATCTCATGTCTGTTCCGGTCTTTTACAGTGTTCCACTCCCCCCCTTTTTTTGTATTGTAGACCGCTTCCATCTGTCTGGACGTCACCGTAGCGCCAGCCCCAAACAGCAACCATGTCATGGCATGTGAGCTACCAGCATTGACCCAGCCACCCCTCCTCCCAGCCTCCCAGTCCCCACAGAGAACCTCCCCAGATTTGGAGCAGGCCTGGATGGAGCTTTTGTCCCTTCCTGAGCTGCAGGTACAATAGGCAGATTCTACCACCTCAATGGTACGATGCTCAGTGGTGTAAAAAAAACACCCAAAGAATGCATGGATTGCAGCAGCCATGCATGAGAGAACCTACTCACCTTTGTCCTGTGTGTTTGAATGGGACACATAGCAGAAGCAGATAATACAGCTAAATCCACTGTGATCAGATTTCCACAGAGCACTGTTGCCTCAGAGGTGCTTGTGTCCTTGGTAACACTTAAATAGCGCTCTAATGTTTAGCAGTGGATGAAGGTAGTAGCATGGAAACAAACCAGAAAATACTTTACGTACAGTACAAGTACAGTGCAAAATGTAATGCTAAGATGTTAATCAATTAAGGATTCGCAATTTATTTGAAATATTGAACCTGTGCAAAGTTTCGACTACTATTGAGAATAAAATACAAAGGTTTGAAACAAAGTCTTAGTAAACACTGAACAACAGCTAGTCCATGTGATGGTACTATACTGCATTTTACTATAATGTTACATCTTGACGTCTGATAAACTGCATGGGTTACTGGATTTGTTGTGACTCTTCTGAATCTTGTTTTCCAGCAATGCCTGAATATGCAAATGAAGGACACACTGGATCAGACAGGAGGATATCTGCCCACTAACACCACCCCTGAAGTGCAGGATCCAAACTACAGCTTCTACACATTGCCCAACCTGGCAGAGGTGGCGTCAAATGCAGCAGAGGTCTGCCCACCTGAATTCATCAACGCCTTTGAGGAGAGCTTTCCCAACATCGCTCCTCTTGACCACCTCAATCAGATGACCCTAAAGGCTCCAGACCTAAATACTAACTTCAGTGCAGCAACTTTCTGTGATGTATTTTATCAAGACATTGTCAACACAAAAGTGACCAGTGTCACCCTGCCTTGTGGCCAAGGAAATGGAGGCAACTCCTTGGCAGAGCTATCACACAAGCCTACTTTTACACCAATGGAATTACATGACCTTTCTCCTAGAGAAGCATTTGACAGAGGAAACAAAACTGAGATAATGCCAGAATTTCCAGATTCGGACTCAGGTGTGTCTGTGGAGGCAAGTCCACATGCTAGCTCCCCTGAGAAATCCATGTATGGGGACGGATCCTTTGGTGGCTACAGCGATTCAGACATGGAGGAGATGGACAGTAACCCTGAGAGTGCAGAGTCTGACTACTCCGAGATGTTCTCACTGTCTTTCCAACCGGATGGTTTCCAGACTTCTCCCTCTGTGTCAGCTCAGCAGCAGGACAAAAAGCCCAAACATGGCAAGACAGAGCCAGATGAGGAGACTGGCCACAACGATCCCCCCTTCACCAAAGACAAGAAGAGGAGACGCTCCGAGAAGCGTCTCTCCAGAGACGAGCAGCGTGCCAAAGCCCTCCAAATCCCCTTCACTGTGGACATGATCATCAACCTGCCTGTGGACGACTTCAACGAGATGATGTCCAAGCACCAGCTCAACGAGGCCCAGCTGGCCCTGGTCAGAGACATCCGCCGGCGGGGCAAGAATAAGGTGGCTGCCCAGAACTGCCGCAAACGCAAGATGGAGAACATCGTGGAGCTGGAGTATGACCTGGACTCACTGAAGGAGGAAAAGGAGCGACTGCAGAGAGAGAAAACCAAGAATTACAGCAGCTTGCGGCAGATGAAGCAGGAGCTTAACACCCTGTACCTGGAGGTGTTCAGTCTAGTGAGGGATGAGGAAGGGAAGCCCTACTCCCCGTCCGAGTACTCCCTCCAGCAGACCACCGATGGCACAGTCTTCCTCGTCCCCCGCATTAAAAAAATGCTTTTCAAGAAAAATGACAACTAGCACTTCTCAGCTTTACTACTTGGTACTGCATTAGTAATAATACTATGCAAAGAATAACATTGTAGATGCTTGGCTTTAAGCGTTAGTAAAATAGCAGAACTATTATATAGTCCTTGCCTACTCTCCTTGAATGCCTTTATAATATTTTGGACATTTTAGTTTTTTTGTACTGGTCTCCACTTTCATCTAAGGTTGTTTTACTGATATTGCTTGTAAATACATTTATACATTATTTGCGATTGAGATATGAAAATGTGAATTGTATATATCATGTTTTAGTATGCAAATTATATTGTTGCAATCACTGTTACTTAAAAGTCTGTTTTATAAACTTTACTCTTTGATTTGCAGCGCCGTTTATTTTGTATCTTCTGACCCTTTTCTGCTTAAGGCCAGAGGGGGTGTGATATATTGCATGATGCAACGCGGAGTGCCTGGACACAGCCGTGGTATATTGGCCATATATCACAAACCCCCAAGGTGCCTTATTGCTATTATAAACTGGTTACCAATGTAATTAGAGCAGTAAAAACAAATGTTTTGTCATACCTGTGGTTTACCGTCTGATATAATTTTCAGCGGCAGGTAGCCTAGTGGTTAGAGCGTTGGGCCAGTAACCGGTAGTTTGCTAGATTGAATCCCCGAGCTGACAAGGTAAAACTCTGCCGTTCTGCCCCTAAACTGTTCCTAGGCCGTCATTGTAAATAAGAATTTGTTCTTAATTGACTTGCCTAGTTAAATAAAGGTTAAATAAAATAAAAATATATACCTCGGCTGTCAGCCAATTCAGGGCTTGAATGACCCAGTTTATAAAAGAAAATAAACAATGAAATTGTCAGTTTTATGTCAGCCTAAACACAATCTATATTGATTTATAAAGCACTACATGGCCTTGCACCCGAATACATGTCTGATATGCTTTTAATGTCTGATATATCTTCTGGCACTGGTATTTTATTCATTCCAAATGTCAGAACCAAAACTTTTGGTGAGGCTGCCTTCAGACACAACGGTCCTGGTCTTTGGAATAGCCTGCCGGATCTTAGGTCCTCGAAAACGGTTGATTCTTAAGATTTGTCTTAAGACATACCATTTTATCCGTGCTATTAACTAAAGTGCTTTTATTTGTCTTACCAATATTAGGAACTTTTATCCGCTTTTTCTGCATTCAATTTCCTATCCACTGCTATTTTACTCTTATTGTCTATCTTGATTTTATATTTGCATAGAAAAGTTTGATCTTTCCACCTTTAATTTTATTTAAGCACTTTGAAAAACATTTGTAAGAATTTTGCTATATAAATAAAGTTGGATTTGATAGTATGCAACAATGTATGCCAGATGAACATAATGACTTTGCTGACTGGGATTTGCGTAACTGTGTGTTTTTCAAAATAGAACAAACCAAAACGGTTTACAGGGATTCAAATGCCATTCACAATGTAATCAAAACAGCTATTGGGTTGATCTATGTTAGACCTTTGTTTTTTTTCAATAGTCTTGTTTATTGTCCACAAAACAGAAAGCCCATGATGTACATTAAACTTAGTTTTGAATATTATGAACTGAATCTTTTAAAATCTATAAAAATATTTTGTGAAAGCTAAAACACTTAAATAAAACATAGTTCCAACCAGACATGACACTTCAACATTCTATTACAGCCATGCTAGCGCCAATTAACATTGGGGAGAATTTAAACAATGCTATGTAACTGAATGTCTAGAATTTGAATAATATTATACAAGTAGTCCTAACTAAATATACAGTGCATTCGGAAAGTATTCAGACCCCTTCCCCTTTTCCACATTGTTATGTTACAGCCTTATTCTATCCCCCCCATCAATCTACACCCGAAACCCCACAATGACAATGCGAAAACAGTTTTTTTCTGTTTGCAAATGTATAAAAACAGAAATACCTGATTTACGTAAATATTCAGACCATTTGCTATGAGACTCGAAATTGAGCTCAGGTGCATCCTGTTTCCATTGATCATCCTTGAACTGTTTCTACAACTTGATTGGAGTCCACCTGTGGTAAATTTAATTGATTGGACATGATTTGCAAAGACACACACCTATCTATATAAGGTCTCACAGTTGACAGTGCACGTCAGAGCAAAAACCAAGCCATGAGGTCGAAGGAATTGCCTCAGAGACAGGATAATGTTGGGCACAGATCTGGGGAAGGGTATCAAAACGTTTCTGCAACGTTGAAGATCCCCAAGAACACAGTGGCCTCCATTCTTAAATGGAAGAATTTTGGAACCACCAAGACTCTTCCTAGAGCTGGCACGCCCAGTCAAACTGAGCAATCGGGGGAGAAGGGCCTTGCTCAGGGAGGTGACCAAGAATCCAATTGTCACTGTCAGAGCACCACAGTTCCCCTGTGGAAATGGGAGAACCTTCCAGAAGGACAACTATCTCTGCAGCACTCCACCAGTCAGGCCTTTATAGAGTGGCCAGACAGAAGCCACTCCTCAGTAAAAAGGCACGACAGCCCGCTTGGAGTTTGCCAAAAGACGCCTAAAGGCTCTCAGACGATGGAAACAAGATTCTTTGGTCTGATGAAACCAAGATTGAACTTATGGCCTGAATGTCAAGCGTTACATCTGGAGGAAACCAGGCACCGCTCATCACCTGGCGAATACCATCCCTACGGTGAAGCATGGTTGAGGCAGCATCATGCTGTGGGTATGTTTTTCAGAGGCAGGGACTGGGAGACTAGTCCGGATCGGGGGAAAGATGAACGGAGCAAAGTACAAAGAGATACTTGTTGAAAACCCGCTCCAGAGTGCTCAGGACCTCAGACTAGGGTGGAGGTTCACCTTCCAATAGGACAAAGACCCTAAGAACACAGTCAAGACAACACAGGAGTGGCTTTGGCAAGTCTCTGAATGTCCTTGAGTGGCCCAGCCAGAGCCCGGATTTGAACCTGATCGAACATCTCTGGAGAGACCTGAAAATATCTGTGTAGCGTCACTCCTCATCCAACCTGACAGAGCTTAAGGATCTGCAAAGAATGGGAGAAACTCGAGGGTGTAATCGTTGACAAAGGTGCTTCAACAAAGTACAGAGTAAAGGGTCTGAATACTTATGTAAATGTGATACGTTTAAAAAAAAAAACATTTGCAAAAATGTCTTAACCTGTTTTAGCTTTGTCATTATGGGGTATTGCGTGTAAATTGGGGGCAATTTAATTAATTTTAGAGTAAGGCTGTCACGTAACAAAATGTGGATAAAGTGAAGAGGTCTGAATACTTTATGAATACATTGTACGGCTCTGGTTCCAACTGCATTTATTCAGGTCTATAACAGTTACCTCCATTATTCAGCTACACTTCATGTGAACCATGCATGACGACTTCAAAAAGGTCCAGTGAACAAACACGTTGGAAAAAAGCACAGCACTGCACATTGTAGTATTTGCAGTTCCAGGCCCTTTCACCCACATACATTACCTTTGAACGCCAAGCCTTCTTTCTCCGCCCTCTCTCAAACCAATCTTTTCGGAGGCTTTGAAGCTAACAAAACAAAGAGATCATGTTTGCTTCACATAGAGTATTCACAGCGTTCTCAACAAATGGATAATCTCAAACCACTTTTCATACAGTACCAGTCAAAAGTTGGGACACACCTCATTCTAGGGTTTTTATTTATTTTTAATACTTCCTACATTGTAGAATAATAGTGAAGACATCAAAACTATGAAATAACACCTATGGAATCATGTAGTAACCAAAACAGTGTTATCAAATCAAAATATATTTTATATTTGAGATTCTTCCAAGTATCCACCCTTTGCCTTGATGACAGCTTCACACACCCGTGGCATTCTCTCAACCAGCTTCATGAGGTAGTCATCTGAAATTAATTTAAAATTAACAGGTGTGCCTTGCTAAAGTTCATTTGTGGAATTTATTTCCTTAATGCGTTTGAGCCAAATCAAATCAACCATTGTGACAAGGTAGGGGGGTATACAGAAGATAGCCCTATTAGGTAAAAGACCAAGTCCATATTATGGCAAGAACAGCTCAAATAAGCAAAGAGAAACATCAGTCCATCATTACCTTAAGACATGAAGGTCAGTCAATCCGGAACATTTCAAGAATTTGAAAGTTTCTTCAAGTGCTGTCGCAAAAACCATTAAGTGCTATGATGAAACTAGCTCTCATGAGGATCGCCACAGGAAAGGAAGACCCCGAGTTACCTCAACTGCAGAGGATATGTTCCTTAGAGTTACCAGCCTTAGAAATTGTAGCCCAAATTTATGCTTCAGAGTTTAAGTAAGACACATCAACATCAACTGTTCAGAGGAGACTACGTAAATCAGACCTTCATGGTCAAATTGCTGCAAAGAAACCACTATGAAAGGACATCAATAACAAGAAGACTTGCTTGGGCCAAGAAACACGAGCAATGGACAGTCTGATGAATCCAAATTAGCGATTTTTGGTTCCAACCGCTGTGTCTTTGTGAGACGCAGAGTAGGTGAACGGATGATCTCCACTTGTGTGGTTCCCACCGTGAAGCATGGAGGTGTGATGGTGCTTTGCTGGTAATTTTTTAGAATTCAAGGCACACTTAACCAGCATGGCAACTACAGCATTGTGCAGCGATACACCATCCCATTTTGTTTGCGCTTAGAGGGACTATCATTTGTTTTTCAACAGGACAATGACCCAACAAACCTCCAGGATGTGTAAGGGCTATTTGACCATGGAGGAGAGTGATGGAGTGCCACATCAGATGACCTGGCCTCCACAATCACCCGACCTCAACCCAATTGAGATGGACCGCAGAGTAAAGGAAAAGCAGCCAACAAGTGCTCAGCATATGTGGCAACTCCTTCAAGACTGTTGGAAAAGCATCCCAGGTGAAGCTGGTTGATAGAATGCCAAGAGTGTGCAAAGCTATCAAAGCAAAGGGTGGCTACTTTGATGAATCTAAAATATATTTTGATTTGTCCAACACTTTTTTGGTTACTATATTATTCCATGTGTTATTTCATAGTTTTGACGACATCACTATTATTCTACAACGTAGAAAAAAGTAAAGATAAATAAAAACCCTTGAATTAATAGTTATTTCCAAACCTTTGACTGGTACTGTACATAAAATATCACTAATTCCTTTTAGGAGAGATGTCTTTATTCAAGAAACACATCTAATAGACATGCATACTTGGATTAATTTATTCAAACTAGAATATATGATACCTACCTTGTCTGACCAGAGGGTGAAAAAAATCATCATCCTTAATGAAGTTACACTTTTTAAATGTTACCTTTCAAAGCGATGTATAGAACATCTTTAAAATGATGCAGAGCAAAATATCAAGATACCTGTAGTGTAAGCCTGCGTGAATGTAAAGTCTGTTCTGCAGACTCCCAGAGATCAGTGAGCTGTGCAAGAAATGCACGAGATCCTTAAAAATGACCAAAAATGTAGTGAATGGTACCATTTTACTTAGAAGGGATTCCATATTCAACAGCAATTGTTCACCCCTATTTGAATGTTGGTGTGTGCAGTCTTACAACTTGCAGTATACTTTGAGATTTACTTAAGTCTTACCCATCCAGAAATGTCCATGTAATCGTGTCATTAGATTTTCAGCCTTTAAGAGTAGTCGTAATGCTTCTTTCACGATCTGTAAACCAAGCAAAGTGGTTACTCTTACCTGCATCTTCTTTATGTTACCACTGCTTGTGAAATACTCACTTCCCTTTCCCCTGTAAGGTCTGAAAGCTAGTAAGAACTTCCTGGTAAACTGCCATATCTAACTCAACAGGATCTCTAAGTGTCCAGGAACTCTAGTTACTTTTTTTGCTAGAATATGCTTTCCTCCAAGGGTGTGGCTCTCGGCGCTGCCTTCTCTTTTTTCTCACAACATGCTGACATGTCCACTGTGCTGGGACCGAAGAGGTCCTGTCTGAAAAAACACTCTGCAATCTTCCATACTGACCCGCTGAGGCTCAACTGAAGTGGCTTGTAGCTGTAACAATCCTACTAGTGCAATCCTGGCTAGGCGATGCGTGTCCCTCGCCCTAGGACTAGCCAAGACTCCCTTTCCATCCAGGCAGGGGAAAAAATGAATCTTTCAAAGTTCAGAGAAAACAAAACATACTTCTGAGGATATTGATTTGCTACACTTGATTAGTGATGACGGACATGACAAGAATCAAATCCTTCAATCTCTCTGAGCCAATGATGCACTATACTTCAAAAGACTTTACTACACAACTTTATTAAACTTTTTTCCACTTGTCAAAATATTTTTTACAATCTAGAATTCTGTTTACTGCATACAAGTAGTGTAAAACACATTTCCTTAAAATTGTTGTCTGCACTACTTATAACCACTTGTCACTAATAAAATACATGGGGTTCTTGAAATACAGATCATAATACACTTGATACAAAGACTTGCAATCATATTAACTTCAAAAGAAAAAAAAGACAGCTCTAGCTTATTTGAGGGCCTGATGCGTATAGACCCTTCTGACAGGACCAAGTTCTTCAAAAACGACAAAGATGAGAAGACCATAGAAAATCTATCAATCTACAGCAAAATAAATGTAGGACTATTCAAAACTGACTGGAGTTCGAAATACTTTTTTTATTTTTTTTAAACTCCTGATTCCACAGGCACAACAATACATACACTTCAGATGCACAAAAGGAACAATTATAAAGTGGGGGAACATCTACCACAAATAAGGTACTAGCTACACCCTTGCACTTTATAGTTTGTGTGTACAGTCTTTCTTAGGATTAGTTTCCCATTAAAGCTGCAATAACTTTCTGACTTCTGTTCCTCTACATGCTTTCAGACGACTGCCTAAAAGTACAGTAACCTGCAGCTTTCCTGACAAATCCTTGCTCATCTCCTCTCCTGCTAAGAACTGAAGCCTGTTGAATGGATACAGGATAAAACAAATAGTTATTCTAGTGTTGCGTGGGCTCACACTGTACTATACAGTCAGGTATGCTCAGTGTTTTCAAACGGAACTTACCCGAGCGTCATTGTATCAATATCGCTGTGAGCCGTAGCCATGCCCACTTCCACCGCCTGAGCCGTAGCCACCTGGAATAAACAAATGATTGACAGATGAGGGTTGTGTCATCACAACATCAGACAGCACGTCACCTCGTCCAGCTCAGCGAGAGAATACTCACCTCCATAGGGGCCACCACCAGAGTTTCTGCCACCAAAGTTGTTCCCCTTCATGGGACCATAGCTAGATTGCGGTCCTCCGTAGTTGCCAAAGTCATTGTAATTTCCACCCCTTCCACCACCAAAGTTCCCTACGAGTCACAGGGATTTATTTTTAGAATAATGTCGTCACATCCAATTACTGTGGGTTCAGCTCATTAAAACAGATTATGTGGCATGACAATATATACAGGCTAAAACAGGTGTTCGTACCTCTAAAGTTGCCTCTGTCATTGTAGTTATCATATCCTCCTCCAAAGCCTCCTCCCTGGTTACCATACCCAGGACTTCCTCCCCCATACCCGCCACCACGTCCACCTCTGTAGCCAGGTCCCCCACTGTAGTTTCCACCTGGACAGAAAAGCGCTCAGATTTGAGCAAGCTCTCTTTTAGAAATGCATCGTCAAGTTTCCGCTCCTTATCTGATGATCCGTTACGTAAATACTGACCCTCTCCACCGTATCCATTGTATCCATCCCCTCCTCTTCCGCCACCGTAGCCTCCTGTAACACACAAGATAATTCCATTTACATTGCTGGTGGGATTACGGTTCCAAATGTATCCACATATCAAATGGAAAAGGGACTTACCTTGCCCAAAGTTGCCACCACCAGAGTTACCACCTCTGCCCATGAAGTTTCCAGAGCCACCACCCCTATCTAAAAAGAAAATGCCAATATTGACACAGAAGTATGTTCTATATGTGCCACTCTAAAACATTCAAACATTTGGACAAATAAAGACGGGTTATTATGCTTACTCCTCTGATTGGACGCCTCCATTTCCTGTTTTGGGAGTGCTTTTCTGACTTCGCAGTTGTGGCTGTTTATTGTGTGGTATTTCTGAGCTGAAAAGAAAACAAGGCAAATCCTCATCAAAGGAATGTTTACTGATATTTAAAAATGAGCAATTCAAAGCAACAACAACCCCATACGTACCAACAATTTTATCCACAGTGTCATTGTCATCAAATGAGACAAAGCAGAATCCCCTCTTTTTCCCAGTTGCGCGTTCCTCCATAATGTCAATGGTCTCGATCCTCCCGTAGGACTCAAAGTACTCCCTGATATGGTCCTCCCGTGTGTCCTCCTTGATCCCCCCAACAAATATCTTCTTCACCGTCAGGTGGGCACCTGGTCTGTTAGAGTCCTGTGACAGAAGAAAAGCTGAGCAGTGAGCGCACACTTGTCACATTTTGACATTCGCAAATTAATGTGAAGCAGTTTGCTTACCTCTCTCGATACAGCCCTTTTAGGTTCAACAACACGTCCGTCCACCTTATGAGGGCGAGCTGCCATGCAGGCATCCACCTCCTCCACACAGGAGTATGTTACAAAGCCGAACCCTCTTGAGCGCTTGTTGTTTGGGTCCCGCATTACCTATATGAAACCAACGTATTAGCTCACATTACTCCTCATATAAATGCATTGTAAATACCAGACACTTGTGAAATGCATACATACCACACTGTCTGTGAGGTTTCCCCATTGTTCAAAATGGATCCTTAAACTTTCCTCAGTGGTTTCAAAACTTAGGCCCCCAATGAACAGCTTCCTGAGCTGTTCAGGCTCCCTATGTTCATGACCCTGTTAAAATTATTTAAAACAGGTATGCATGTCACACAACAATGCAATTGTATGAATAACAGACCATCTTATTTCAAACATTTTACAGTGTAATAACCTAGATTGTGATATCTTAGTGTAAATGTATCAAGTTAGAATTTTCTCATTAGCCAAGACTAAAACATTCTAGGGAAATCAGTTTTGCCACTTTACAAGTGTTATAAAATACATTTTATAGTGCAAATATTATGTAGCTAACAGGTATTTGAAAATGATGCAGTGACAAAATGCTAGCTAACTTTAGCACAGCTGCTTTTCTAACTTTTGGCTAGAAAATTGCATCGTGCTAGTCAGAGTTCTACAGTTACAATGTTGCAGTAATTTTGATTTGTAGAATGATGGACGTCTTCACAGTTCGACAAGTGTTTCAATGTATCATTCATTGGGATACATAGCCTATCCTACATTTTAGGTCTATGCTTTAGCTAGACTGTAAAACCAGATAATGTGATTTAACCAAACATTGTTTAGTATACTGGGAGTTACAGGTTTGGTACCGTTTGGTGTAGCACATAATTTGACCAAATTTAGCAATATGGTCTTAGATTCTTGGAAACTGGAGTCTCATAAAATGTCCTTGTCCATTTGAATTTAGAACATTCTCCATCATTAAAATAAAATGACTCCATCAAGTAATCAAACCACATGTACTCCGCCATCTTGTCCATTTCAAGTATTCTCTTGTTGATCGAGACAGGTGTCTGTCATGACATGCGGCACTTTGGGGTGGTTCCACCTGCCTCAATCAATGAATGAAGACTTGAAAAAGACAAGATGGCGGCGTACACACGCCTCACATTGTTGGATTCCTTTATGGCGCAAAACATTATTTATTTTTATTATGACAGAGCATTTTCTAAATTCAAACAGACCTCCTGCAACTGGACAATGACATTTTATGAGACCCCGGTTTCGACGAATAGTTAAGGTTGGTCGAAAATTCTGTTACACCAAACAGTAACGTTATACCTACCCAACGTTAACCTGTAACACCCAGTATACCGGATACCATTTTTTGGGGGGTTACATCACATTGTCTGGTGTTACAATCTGTAGCTAAGGCTTGACCTACAATTTTGGCCTATGTATTCCACTGAATGACACATCCAAGTACTTGTTTGATGTGGATACGTTCTATAAACCCCAAAAACTGCAACATTGTAACCGTAGAACTCTGACTCGCATGATAATTTTGCTAGCCAAATGTTGAGAAACGCAGTGGCGCTAACGTTAGCTAGCTAACGTTAATGTTGCCTTCCTAAAAATGCTGTTAGAATCATGTGCATATTATTTCGCTTCATCATTTTCAAAGACCTGTTTGCTCATAATACACTTTACATTGTTACGTGCAACGCAAATATATGCAGACACTGATAAACAATCAACATATTTATCACCTCCATTTTGCGAAGTATTCTCTTTCCTTGGTTCTGAGAAGAAAGGAAGCTACTGCACCACGTGATAGGAAGTCTGAACTGGTCGTGCAGTCGTTAACTGATCCAGGATCGGTTTTACCATAATGAACCGGATAGGCCTGGCAAGTTGATTTGATTTAAGATCAATCATTCAGAGTAAATGTATTCAGCTGCATAGTATACCTTTTTATTTAAATGTCCAATGATACAAGTGAAATATTTGTATTATAATGTATAATCTTTAACATTTGTGATGACTTTGTAGGCTAATCATACACGCTCCGTGTACGTGCCATGTGAAACAAAGACGTTGTCTGCTATCTAGTGGACACTGAAGGCAATGTACCAGAATAGCCACAGCTGATTGTTTTTCCCTTAGACATTAACCAGGTTTTTCCGTATTTTTCCATAACTACAAAGCAAAATAAATATTTTGTGCATTTAACTTGTTTGTTGCAGATGTATGGTTCGTGAATACATATATATTTTTATAAAAATAAAATGAAGGGAAAAGCAACTGTTTTTCAGTATTTGTCAAACTTTTTAAAATAGCAGACAATTTGCACTTGCATTAAAATGTGTATCTGAATACTCGTAAGTTAATGTTTTGGATTTGACCACTGTCAGTGTTGACATTGGACAGTACAACTTGAATATGCTATTGCCATCAGCTGCTTCACCATAAATATAGAATCTTGTTGAAAATCAGATCTGGACAAGTATCCATGTACTGTTTTATTGGATGGAATCATGTCTGGCATTACCATTTACAGGGTTCCAGGAAGAAATACAGCCCCAATAAAAATGACAATATTTCACTGTCATTAACCTTCATTTCTATTTATTGCCTATTTAGAGTTGTAGTGTGGTATGTCTTTGTTTTGGTTATTACAGTGTTGTTATATTATAGATGGTATTATTGTACCGTTTTTAAGTAAAAGATCATTCCAACTACAGAGACTAATTATATTGTTATAGCGTAGCATTTTATTAAGACAGTTGTTACAATGGATGAAAACAAGGATTCTATAGCCATGAATAACCATGAATGAAATAAGTCCCGTGTTCCACCCTTCACTCTGACACTGTCGATTGCATATCACCTGTGTTTGTTCCAGCACATTTATTTCTTAATTAAACTGGTAATGAGATTGAGGCCTGGTAACATTATTTCTGCTTCAGAGCTTTCCCTAAATTAAGGAACAGTAATAGTTGACCAGTTGCATCACCGCCTGGTATGGCAACTGCTCGGCATCTGACTATAAGGTGCTACAGAGGGTAGTGCGTACAGCCCAGTACATCACTGGGGCCAAGCTTCCTGCCATCCAGGAACTATATACTAGTTTGTGTCAGAGGAAGGCCCAAAACACTGTCAGACTCCATTCACCCAAGTCATAGACCTTTTCTCTCTGCAACCGCACGGCAAGTGGTACTGGAGTGCCAAGTCTAGGGGTTCTCATTTGCCCATAGCACCAGCTAAGAAGTAAAATATTAATGCCTGATCAAATGTTGTGCAGAGGGAACAGCCAAGGATAGCCCAGCAGTCATAAACAATATCTTGCTGCCCAGTCCAAGCCCATGCCAACCGCTGCTGTTTGAGGGGAGCAGCAGATGTGAGAGGATTTGTCGAATTCATGCTGTCAAAAACCAGGCAGTCAGTCATACCCTGGTGCAATTGAAGGAGGAAACGCTCCCAACAAGCATTTTAGAGGCCTGGAACAGGAGTTGGCTTTACACTGGGCTCAACATTACTTCAACGGAGTGACGTGACCATTGTCAGAACACATTGAATAATTTGTTTTCTCCTGATGCTAGATATGCATTTTCCAACTTTGTCTATTTGACGTTGGTGTGTTCTTGGCACCTCTGCGCTTGACAGTAAACTTTGGACAAAGCATAGGAATGTATGAACCAGCAACCTCTTCATTTTTTATTTATTTTCTATCACAAATTTTGAACTGAAATAGCACAAAACAGAAGCGGGCTGGGTGTTGAGGGAGGTTAGCTGAGCAGAGCTGAGCGTAGAGGCATGTGTGCTGCGGTATCAGCTCCTCGCAGATGGAGTTTGATTGATGCTCTGTGTACTTCTCCTTGCCCCAACCCCTGGACAGCATGTTTGTTTGGTTGTTGATCACACCCCATATTCTCTGAACATGGGGTGACAGCCCCCTGACACTGAGATATATCACAGACTACTGACCCAACCCACACATTATTACCAGCTACAGGTGGGAGTATTTTCTCTCCCAATCTGGGGTTCTATAAAACATTCTAGGAGTGACGTGTTTTTGTCATCTTTCATCTTGTTGCAGGACATCAAGGGTAATCCGCATTGTATGTGACTAATAGTTTATCTCAGCCCAAACTCACAGAGTAAATACCACATTAAGATGATGCTCTTCTTTGCACAAAGTTGGGTAGTTAATACACCGTACATATGACATGCAGTGCCTGAGCATCAAAATACTTAAAGCAGGTTTGGAGTCAATTCTAGTCAATGAAAAACATTGGAGAGAATTGGCATTTCAGTTTACTTCCTGAATTGACTGGAATTCAATTACAATTGACCCAATCTGTCACGCCCTGGTCTAAGTATTTTGTGTTTTTCTTCATGTATTGGGTCAGGCCAGGGTGTGGCATGGAGTTTTTGTATTGTGGTGTGTTTTGTCTTGGGGTTTTGGTGTGTATGTATTTAGGATTGTAGCTAGTGGGGTTATCTAGCAAAGTCTATGGCTGTCTGGAGTGGTTCTCAATCAGAGGCAGGTGCTTATCGTTGTCTCTGATTGGGAACCATATTTAGGCAGCCATATTCTTTGAGTTTGTCGTGGGTGATTGTCCTGAGTGTCTTGATGTCCTTAGTCTGTGTTAGTTTGCACCAGTTAAGGCTGTTTCGGTTTTCGCTACGTTTATTGTTTTGTAGAGTTTGTGTTTTGGATTCGTGTTACGTTGTGTGATTAAACATGGATCGCAATATACACGCTGCAGTTTGGTCCGACTTCACCACATGAAAACCGTGACACAATCACTGTTCAAAAGGACACATTTGAATTTCATTTCATACATTTTTTTAAGGATTTTAACCAAATGCATAAAAGCCTGCAGATAAATATAGTCTGTCATAAAAACAAGTTACACAGTTGCCTTTTTTAATTTAACTAGGCAAGTCAGTTAAGAACAAATTCTTATTTACAATGACAGCCTACCGGGGAAGAGTGGGTTAACCTTGCCTTGCTCAGGGGCCGAATGACAGAATTTTACCTTGTCATCTCTGGGATTCGATCCAGCAACCTTTCTGTTACTGGTCCAATGCACTAACCACTAGGCTACCTACCTTCCAACTGTCCAGTCCTGCACTAGATTATGTTTTTTGGCAGACAAATGAATGATGTAACCAGCTCCTGGAATAGAAGGGAATTACATCCTCTTTGGTTTTAAAGCTAGCACTTAACACACTAATTTAATACAAGTTTTATAACCATTTTAGAACTCAAATGTTTTACTATATATCTGTGGTAATAGTAGCCCCCGTCAGCAAAAGCTTCCTATCCAGTAAATCTTCATGGAGGAGGAGCTTGGTGCCGACTGTATCTTGAGGTGATGTAGAGCATTCATGCAACTGGTCAATTCCTTTCAAACTAAACCGTTGAGATGCAGAATCTTCGGCCACCACATCTATTCCGTCATGTTGAATTTTTCTCCCCAAAAGAGGTAAAGACATTGGCCTTGAAGACTTGGGCTCTTATTCATACTTCTGGTATGAATCAAAGAAAAAAAATGTTATGTTAAGCGTTCATTTGAGCTATGTGGGGGAATAAATTAATTTATTATTGTAACCTATTATTTTTGTCAGTAAATTATACTGTGTAAATTATCCTGATTGCTTATTGGACCAGTAGATGGCACTATGTGCCGATCTGCAATTCCTATGATTATTCCAACAGCTTTTTCAGTAATACAACATTAATACGTGATTGAACCATCACTAAAACTGGTGAACAAATTGGCTTCAAAATCACTCTGTACACTTTTGATGGTCCACAATAACGGGTAGTAGTGTCTGTCATTTTAAGCAGGGTTCTGCATAGATAGATATAGGGCAGGCTATGTCAAAACATTCCCTTAAATGTCAAAACTCCTCTAGATGGCGCTCTTGCCCATGAAAATGAATGATTTGTGGCTGGAGTATTATCATTGGGTTGATGCCACACTCTAAATGCGTACTGTGCACACCATCAAAGAGCGGGCCACCAACAAAAATACAACAATTGATTAAAGCGTCCCATAAGATTTTCATATGCATATAGCAATCCTATGAAATATCTGCCGTCGCCTAATCACATTCCAAGAGAGCCAGTTGACCTATTGTATACACGGTTGGAAGCTATAGCCTACAATACATCGTTTGTTTTCAAAATACTAGTAATAGGTCCTTAATGTTTCATTAGGTAAGTATTTTTTTCCTGGCTCAAGGAACATTTCGTAATTAAACTAACTAGAATTGTTACAAACGGTGGTTTCATTCACCCACAACAATATTCCAGGGTGTTTTAATTATTTCCCTTTTTAATAATGATTTATACTAAAACTGGGTCTTAACAGAGTATGTCGACCACTTTATTCTATGCATCTGTATTCAGTTCATATTCTGTATGGGAACAGCCGTCACACCCATCACCTGTCTGTCGCAGCAGAACCAGAGGGCGAGTCTTGACCTTGTCCTGGGAAAACGCAGCGGTTGTTCCGCGAGGGAAGCCTGCCATAAAGCATGGCCAACCTGGCTTTGGGCAAACGGACATACGCATGTGGAAACTGTGAGGAAATGGAGCATCAGAGCAGGGAAACCAGGGAGTCAATTTAGTCACTGTCTACCACCCCTTCTCATGCGAGTACAAAGCCAAGCCCGCACATCAGTGTTGACCAGAATCTCCCAGGAATTTAGGAAAATAACAATTCCTAGCATCTGTTTCCTGTACTATTGCATGGAGGAAATGGGTGTAATTCACACCAAATAAAAATAGAATTAATGGTGTAACAACTTATTGGGAGCTAAAGGTAGCATTTGTGGCATTGTTTTTGGTGTGTGTGTGTGTGTGTGTGTGTGTGTCATGTGAATATATGAGTGATCTGCAAACGAAACTGTAGACCTTGGCTGAAAGCTACTGATGACAGACAAGCTTCAGATAATCAGATTAGCTTTAGGCAAAGAGTTAATAGTTTCTAATAAGGGAAAATTGTGTGGCTTTTCACACCTCACAATTTTCTGACTTAGTCCAGGTCTAGAGCCTCTGTAGCCCAGGGCTATTCGACATTTCCCACAATTTGCATGCAGATTTGTTGACAATCACATTAATCATCGATAAAATGCCTTCTAAAGTTTATGGAATGTCAGATCACTGTACATTCTTTGTTCAAGAGGCTCATAAACAGCTCAGCATGGTCTCCCCTCCAAGGCCAAACACCAAAGACATGGTCTCATATCAATGGTTTTACCAGAGCCATTGGGATCCACATGTACACTCCATGTTTATTAGGTCTGCATAAGATATTCAACAAAAGGGAGTTGCTCTTTTGGCTGGTGAGTTCGGTGTCCTGCTATGCCAAAAACTGATTCCACACTGATGTCTGTATTTTGAAAATACCATTTATTGAATGTGGAATATGCCCTCTTTGCTGTTCCAAGTTGTCTGGGAAAAGCAGAAGTTTTACTCTCCGCCAATGATACCGGTTCCCTTAACCTTTTGCTCCAAACAGGCTGTATATCATTTACGGAATGTTATTTTTTCCTTCGGCGGTTCAGATTTTCTGCATTGAAATGAATTGCCTGCAATGTGCAAATCCAATGTTCATATTAGTTTTCCACAAAGTGACTGTGTGTTTGTGGAACTAACAAAGCAAGATGTTTTTTTTTTTACTTAATCTACTTCGACCTGCTTTCCGTCTTCCTAGGACATTAAAGCCTCCAGAGGATTTGGAAGACAAGGCAATTTACTTAAACATCCTCATAAAGCAATGGCCTTCTTGTATGGACTGATAAAGGAATAGCAATGTTTGGGAGTTCCGAGGATATGAAATCGATTTTCTCAATTTGATTTGCTGTATTGAATGATCCGTGTAGACTGATACATGGTCTCCGCCATATTGTGTATTGATACAGTCAAGATGGCGCTGGTGAAGCCTTCTTAATGAGCTTCAGGCCAAGGCTGGACTCAGGAACATTTTTCTCTCCTTTCTAAATATTGACAGATAACAGCAGCTGTCTTCACAGAGCTCTCTGGGAGTAATAAAGCAGTTTGGGTCGTTCTTTCTCTTTTAGTTTGTCAGCGACAACACACGTAATAACTCTTGGGGTGTAAAGCAGAGGAATCCAGCTACATAAAAATTTAATAAAATAGGGGAAAAAAGGCAGCCATTATTTCTTTAAAATGGTCACCTTCTTGGCCAGATTAAAGTGGCAACCATGACCTTTTATTGTTAGTCTCAATGAGAAATAGAAGGTGAAGAAGTGATTACATTGGAATGGATTGGTCTATTGATGTAGGAGAAGAGAAGCAGATAGTGTGCTGTAATAAAACTTTATTTACAGCACCTCAGTGGAGGAGCAACCGAGGTGAGGACTGCGCTGCTGCACAGTCTCCCTCTGCCTCTAATTGACTACCTGCTGCAGGAGAAACACTCTCGCCCCTCACTGGCCTGTTACTAGCCTCAAATGTAATTATAACCACTGCTCATTCTCTTACCACACTATCAAAGTAATGATGTGTTTAAAAGCTGTATTGAAAGAGCATTCACTTTGAAAAATTGGGGGTGACGTCATAAAGATGAAATGCATTGGTAATTACAGGGTGGTGTCATTGAGGTTTATTCTACAAATGTATGTGGTCTGCCTTGTACAGATTCAGGCAATTCTGACGCAGTTGTGTGTGCGGTCCATTCAGTGCATTTCCTTTCTTCCTGGGCGAGAGAGGTAGGGGTGGGGGAGCAGGTGTGGGAGGTGAGGGAGAGCCACACTACCTTCCCTAATTCTTGTGTACATACAACAAACGAGCACAAAAGTGCTGCTTTCACAGTTTCTGCTTGGCGACGTTGAGCTCCCAGCAGCCTGAGACGGAGGGATGATGAAGTCCCAAGGAGAGCAGGCCAGGTGTTTCCTGTGTCTCCGGGGAGAGGGGGACTACACCTGCCCACCGCTAGCCTGGGGTGATGGATCGATGAAGCAGGACCTGACTCAGCATCTCAAAAGCTCTACTTAGGATTAGGGTGCGGAGGACCTGATTGAAACCCACTGTCATCACACAAACAATAACACACATCCATCTTGGAGGGCCTGGCCTCTTCTTTCCTCCCCAGTGCTCTAGCATCACTGAGAATGATTGCACTGTTGATGACGAGAGGAGAGGGACAATTTATTGGATGAAAAGAAACAGCCAAATATCAGCAGACACAATGTCTAATGGCACCACTTGGATAGAATAAACACCATCTACATCGGGATGGGCTTAGCTGAATAAGGACCTGCTCACCTGGCCATCACAAAATTGACGTTTCACACACACACTCCACACGCACTCTTAGTTCACTGCTATTTCTGTAAACCATCTTTTAATGCGTATTGTTTCTGTGACCAGGAAATAAAGAACATCGGCTGGCTGTCATTCACAGTTTCTACGGTTCCTCTGCAAGAATATCACACTTCTTATGTAGCCTTATCGACAATGTTACTGTTGCATATGTCCCAAAGTCAACATGTCAGTCCTGCATGCTCTTTCTCCAGACACTAACATGATTAAGCAATACAGAATGTGAACTATTGCATCTGTTATTAGTACACCGGTTTTTATTTAGCTAATGTCCACTAGCAGTCATAAACATGTCTGTTGCATAATTATCAAGTGCATAATCTATTAATATCCTATTCAAGGAAGGAATGCTGCATGGACATCAAAGTCCCTCAAAAGGGTAGTAAATATGTCATAATCCAGCTGCTATTCATCTCCAAAATATCTTCCTAATGTTTCAAGTGAAGTTTTCTAAGTCGTATGTACAGGACACACATGGTATACGTTGTCCAGTGAAATGTTACATGCAGGTTCCTTCTCCTCAATGCAACAATAACAAATGATAAAAGATAAGAATGCGAACAAGTCAATGTCTCAGTAGGGAAGGCACTATTGTAATATTTATACATGTATTGGGTGGTGGGGGGGCAAGTGTTTGTTTGATGACTTGTGTAGAGAAGTGGCCGCGGAAGGAAAAATCCCATTCTCTCGTTTTGATCTCCCTCTCCCCCAGGAAGACATTTTCAATTAACAGATATAAAAAATGCAGCTAGTGTTGGACAGCACAATCTTCTTTTTTTCTTTCATTTATGCAAATAGTGCATTGAAAGCATCCAAGTCTAATATATATTTTCACCAAGAACAAAAATATAAACGTAACATGTAAAGTGTTGGTCCCATGTTTCATGAGCAGAAATAAGATCCCAGAAATTTCCCATACACAGAAAAAGCTTATTTCTCTCAAACTTTGTGCACAAATTTGTTTACATCCCTGTTTGTGAGCATTTCTCCTTTGCCAAGATAATCCATCCACCTGACGGGTGTGACATCAAGTGGCTGAATTTAAACAGCATGCTCATTACACAGGTGCACCTTGTGCTGGGGACAACCGTTAACTTTAAAATGTGCAGTTTTGTCACACAACACAATGCCACAGATTTCTCAAGTATTGTAGGGAGTGTGCAATTGGCATGCTGACTGCAGGAATGTCCACCAGCGCAGTTGCCAGATAATTTAATGTTAATTTCTCTACCATAAGCTGCCTCCAATGTTGCTTTAGAGAATTTGGCAGTAGGTCCAACCGGCCTCACAACCGCAGACCATGTGTAACCACGCCAGGACATCCTACATCCGGCTTCTAAACCTGCGGGATCGTCTGAGACCAGCCACCCGGATAGCTGCTGAAACTGTGGGTTTGCACAACCAAATCATTTCTGCACAAACTGTATCCCCAATATCCAGAAACTTCGCACAGCCATTGAAGAGGAGTGGGACAACCTTCCACAGGCCACAATCAACAGCCTGATCAACTCTATGCAAAGGAGATGCGTTATCCTGCATGAGGCAAATGGTGGTCACACCAGACACTGACCTGTTTTCTGATCCAATCCCCTACTTTTTTTTTTTGTAGGTATGTGACCAACAGATCAGAAGCGGTCGTGCCGTTTTAAGATGAGGGAAGGCGATATTATTGTTTTTTGGAGCATGGCCTTATTGCTATTATAGCATATTGGAAGACACTCATTCTCTCAGCTCAATGTAACACCGATAGGTTCAGGCTACTACATGATACTCAAATGTTCCCTATACCCATCATGAGGTTGCTACAACCTAGCCTATGATTTGAAGGTTTCCAACGTAGGTGCACAGGTCGAGAAATTTTAGTAATCAAGGTGACCGACATTGACACGTTCAATACCGCCTTGCACACTCTTGCCTGCATCGAGCTGATCTAGGGTGTAATCCTTAGTTCAACAGTTTCTATTGGACAAATTCAGGTATGTTTATCCCCTTTTCGTTCCGTTTGCTTCCATTTTAAGATACCTTTTTCAACAGAATAGGTGGAATGAGTACACCCCTGATCACATGCAAACACAGTTTAGTTTCATAGATGCCACGTACGTACAGTATGATCCCTGTGATCGTTGTAGAATTCCTTCTCACATCTATGCACTCTCCTCTCACCCTTTCCCTTCAAATGTGGACTTCAGTGCACAACACATCTACTCTCTGTGACCAGGCAAAAAAAATCTTTCCAAGCCATACCTAAATATCATAACTGCTAGCTGCTACACACATCCTACATCGTTGTCACCATATTATAATGTCATAGTTAACATAGCTACTAGAACTAAAGTGTTAGTAAACCTGCTACAATCATGCAGTACAGTGTACAGTCAGCAAGGAGTTTAGCAGTTATACTGGTGGGCCCCGGTGGCAATAAATTAATAAAAACAAAAGTTTACCTTGACTTGGAAGAGTTTCAGTGTTGTATAGCTAGCTAGCTAACATAGCGTCCTTCTCGGTTTGTGCTGAGTGTTTGAGGAGGCTAAACTAGTTAGCTGCATTTGCTAGCTAATAAAGTGAACGTTTAAAAAATATATGAAATATAGCTAACGCTTGCTTTAGTTAATGCTCCATTTTTTTTTATTTGTTCAAAACCGTTCAACTATTGTCTTTCTCTCTCTGAGTCAATTGCTTTCAGTACTAGATTCATTCTCTGATTCTTTGATTGGGTAGACAACATGTCAGTTCATTCTGCAAGAGCTCTCATAGGTTGGAGGACGTCCTCTGAAAGTTGTCATAATTACTTTTGTAAGTCCATGGAATGGGGTGAGAACCACGAGCCTCCTAGGTTTTGTATTGAAGTCAATGTACCCAGAGGAGGACGTACACCCTGGTGCTACCCTACAGAGTGCTGTTGAGGCTACTGAAGACCTTCAATGCAAAATAGTGTGTTTTAATCAATTATTTGGTGATGTGCATGTATTGTTTTATCTAAAAAGGATAACTTTTTAAAAATGTTTTACTATTTACATTGAATGAAATTCACTGAGGAGGATGAGCCTCCACTGTAACAGATGCATATTCATATTCATAGCTGATGGAAGTAGGGGTGCTGTAGCACCCGCTGAAAAATCTCAATACAAATCTTTTTTTCATAGAAGTAAATGCACTGGGCCTTTTAATAGTCCTGTATTAGCACACTGACTATAGCCATCTGCTGCTCGGGCAACAAAAATAAAATGGCCCCAAACAACATTCCTCTACTTCCCAATGTCTGTACTCCAGTCATTTGAAATTCATAGATTAGGGCCTATTGAATTTATTTCAATTGACTAATTTCCTTTATATGAACTGTAACTCATGCGTGTTGCGTTTTTATATTTTTGTTCAGTGAACTTTTTTCCCCTTCTTTTTTTTCTGGATGGTTTAACAGTCTTTGGCATCAAATGTTCTCTCATTCTTATTCATCTGTTTCGTAGGCTATAAACATGACAATTATTGAGCTAAATTAGATTGCTGTAGTAATATTGCCCCTCTATGCCTTTTGGTAATTCACTATGGAAAAACTTTATTGTAAAACAGTTCATATCTGTCACTGAGAATTAACTCATTTTGAGGAATTTTGAGGATAAACTACTCTTCAAATAGTGCAATACTTCAAAACGTCCTATGAGGGAGCTGTGCGCATGATGTCGAAGCAGATCAAACATATCTCTCTCTCTCTCTCTCTCTCTCTCTCTCTCTCTCTCTCTCTCTCTCTCTCTCTCTCTCTCTCTCTCTCTCTCTCTCTCGTGCTCTCTCTCTCGTGCTCTCTCTCTCAATGCAGGCAAAACATTGACATTACAGGCAAAACACAGAGATCTAAGAAAATGTTTTCGGTGCATGGAAAGGGAAAAAGTAAAGATCTGTTGATTACACAACACATTTTCTTTTATGTGCTATATACAGTATCTATAGTCATACGTGTACACACACAGTAAGTACCCCATATAACAAAATAAGCATGTGTAAATGCAATAAAAGTAAAGTGACATTGTGTTGGCAGCACACAACACAGTAATGCATCTATAGCAATAATTGTTTATAGTTCAAATTAACGTAACATCCAATCCTCAGCACCTAATAAATGACTCTCTCTCCTTTTGTATGTCAACTGATCTCCCCTAATTCCACCACACAGCAAACGTTCACTAATTTAGATTTTTCAATGTAGACAAACAGTACAAACAGTACAAAACATTAAGAACACCTTCCTAATATTGAGTTCCACCAACCCCACAAGGACACTGGCTCATGCTGACTCCAATACCTCCCACAGCTGTCAAGTTGGCTGGATGTCCTTCGGATGGTGGACCATTTCTAGCGTGGAAAAACCCAGCAGCGTTGCAGTTCTTGACAAAAACCGGTGCGCCTGGCACCTACTACCACACCCTGTTCAAAGGCACTTCAATATCTTGCCCATTTACACTCTGAGTGGCACACATACACAATCTATGTCTCAACTGTATCAAGGCTTAAAAGTCCTCCTTGAACCTGTTTCCACCCCTTCATAGACACTGATTTTACAGTGGATTTAACAAGTCACATCAATAAGGGATCATAGCTTTCACCTGGTCAGTCTGTCATGGAAAGAGCAGGTGTTTTAATGTTTTGTACACAGTGTATATGTACGCTTAAGAACATCTAACACACAAGGACAATATTATTCCTTTTTTATTTTTTTAAATGAAGACCTTTTTGAAAGGGATTTCATTTAGTGCTACAGTATGACAGTCTCTTGGGCTGGCTGCAGTTATGTTTAGGCAGCAGTGTTCTCTCATCTTGTCCTGCTCTGCTTATCTGGTCAGTGTACAGCAACGGGTCTGTAATGAGCACCAAGCCCACACCTCGGACCATGTGCACCGGCCGCCGTGTCCCAAGCGCTGTCTCCCACAGTCCTACACATAGGGGTGCCTAAATGCTTACACATGTCCACCTACAAAACACCCCCCTCCCCACATGTCCTCTCCCTAAAGCAGGGTGGCATGGCCAATTTTGGGTCGCAGGTCTGGGCTGCGATGACAGATTTAGAGGATGTTGTGGACTGTGCTGGACAGAAGCTACCCTATGGCGGATACGTGTGACACGTACCGTCCAGCGGTGGCGCAGAGTGATGACATCCTCTGTTTTTTAATGAGTGGAGTTAACATCCCCCACGTTACCTCAAGCCGCCTGGCTTGCCTGCCACACAGAGTGCTGTAAATCTGTCTGCCTACCCCACTAATACGGGAAGTATTATCTAATGACTTAAACGCCCAGGACTAATTTTCTATTGAGATGGTACCCCCCACACACCAACCTAACTCTTAGGGGTTTGTTGACCGATAACCTGAAAGAATTGGAAGTTCCTCCATTTTTTGGCTATGGCGCATCATTTGAGAGCATTCTATAAGTCTAAAGTGAATACTGTAGATTTTAATAGAGGAGACCGAAAGAGACATCGGGTAGGGCCCCAGACGAACCACAGACATCGCCTTGTTCTGCTCTGCCCTCCCTGGCCTTTCTCCACCACATTCCTGGGGCACACTAGGGCTTTTAAGGAGCTCTGTGTCAGTGCCCCCTCTCCAGCCTGCCCATCAGCTCTGATTTGTTGAGTGCTGGAGTCAAAGGGGACTACTTTGTAGATGGTGTGCTCTGCTTACCTGTTTCCCTGCAATATGTGCAGTAAATGTCACTCCGACACTCTCTGGACTACCTCAGATTGACGAACAGAGTTCTGTTGTTGCACACAGAGAAACAAGTAAACAACGGACAATAAATCCCATTCCTCTGATCTCCTTCGCCAAATGAGCTGTTACCAGGCAGGATAGTAAAAGGCAGCTGGTGCAGTGAGCGGTAAGCGATGGCCACTTCCTTTGTAGATGCAGTGCCTGGCATTTGTCTTCAGCTGTAATGCGACTGTGTTTTACAGCTTACCTCAAATGAACAGAGGGTAATTGCTGACTAGTCTTTTAACCTTTTAAATCCTCCTGAAGCAGGGGGGCTGGTGTGGCGATAGTGCACCTCTCATCGTTTTAGGGGAATGAAAGATGCTGACTTTCTTAATCCCTGCAAATTTGAGATCCCCCCCCCATTACAATGAACGTGAACACCTATGCCAATTATCATGAGGGAAAAAAAAAATATATATATTACTCAGTGATTTAAATCCAATATCCCTATGCACATTGTATTTGCACTACCGTTATATTTCCATAGGCCTTAAAACATAAGCACACAGATGCTTAGACAGTTTTTATTACCATTCAAATAGGATATCCAATGACTGTCATTATTGCTCACTGTGATGTGCATCCATAAAACACTCTTACACACAGGTCTGTTTAATATCTCACAGCCATTTCTCACATCATGACATCCTCAATATGGCGGAGAAAACTCCAAAGGGATTTAGGTCTGCGCATAATTAGATCATGTGGAGCTAAATCAAATTCAATCCAAATGAGAGGAGAAAGCCAAACCCATGACTGTTCTGTTGTCTATACTCTCTTTCTCTCTATGGCTCCTGATTGATCTGCACTGTGTTTTGTTTGAAGGTTGGAGCAGGGCAGCCTCCCTTTTTCTCCCCTCCCCCCACCGTCATCCTCAGCAGTCGAAGGAAAGAGTGAAAGGATGGAGCGTTTTCACCTCCCACTCCTCCCCGGGTTCTCACTGCTTAACCTTGACAAGTCAATATGATACAGGCGCAATGTGCTTATCTCCTCCTGACATTACCACTGTTCTCGGTACAGCCGGGGCACGGGGCCTGTTTCATTAGCATAGCTTAAAAACACATCACTCTCCTTTTTTTGACGAGCCAGCCTGCCCCGTCACTCTATGCTCACACACGTTACACAGCTCACTATCAATGCAACACAGCTAAGGCCACATGCTGTATGAACAGCTACACAAACACAATGGCCAACCTCAAAACATTTGGCTGCTTTCCAGAGCTACTATACCATACCTCGTCTTTTGCATTGAAATACTTGACAGAGCCAGATCATCCACTCTTTTGGAGTAATAAACCATATACTGTAGCTCTGTATGTCAGGCCAGTGAACTGACAAGTTGGATTGTGCACCAATCAGCCCCCGGCATCTGGCAGTAGGTCCTGCCTACCCGGAGTGGCAGCTAGCTCCCTGATCTCCAGCTGCAGGCAGGGTATCTGCAGGCAGGGTGGCTCCAACCCAGGGCCATTAGTCACAGGGCCCAGGGTACCACTCTCTCATCCCACCACATAAGGTGGTGTAATTGATACCCGTCAGCTCCGGCTGTAATCTCCTTAGTGGGCGGCAGGCGGGGTGGTGGGTGGGCATGGGATGCGTGCCTCTTGTTTGGTTAAGAAGGTGGCAAGCGGGGGCCAGGGCTTTGGCTTTCTCTGTGCCATCACTCCACTTGAAGGTGAGATGATTTAGGAGCTCGGGAGAAAGTTAATTTCTCTTGATCATTGTGTGCAACCTGGAGCCTTAATGGCGGCCGTAATTAATTCTGCTGATGTTAATCACCAGGGCTGGTCCCCACAATTATCAGCCCTGTGCAGATGGGGCGCGGCGCAGACATGAAAAATTAGGAAAATGAATCTGTAATGGGGTGGCAGATCTAATCTGCGTCAGAGAAAACAAAGTTAGGAAGAGCAAGGAGCCTGAGGATTCCAGGTGAAAGCCGGTGCCGCCGACAAGCCTGTGTGACAGAGCTGAAAAATGTTGCAGTGTCCGAAGTGTTTGGTAATTACTGGGCCATTGAATGGTTCTATTGTTAATTAATCACTGCAGCAGAGGTGAGCTGAAACATCTCCTGGCTGGGGATATCGGATGAAGAGGAAGGGAAGCTGCTATGCACACGTGCTGCTACTGGAGTCAACCAAAGGTTAATCAGGTTCCACTCTTGGTTGTGTGGGCTTTGCAATCAACTCCCATTCACTTCTGCAGGAGGAAAAAACAAGGAGTAATTGATAACTGAGAATGCAATACTAATTTCGATACACACACACACACGCACACACACACAATTTGGTTCAATCATGCTCTTACTGATGGGAGAATTACTAAAGCATTAGTGGTCAAAGGACAGATACTCCCAGAGGACGTTTCCTCTGCCAACGTCAAACAAAATTAAGCAAAATCACCTGATTAATTGAAACTGCAGAGGAGCCATTTTTCAAGCTCTTGCTTAGCTCTGGCAGTTGAGCGTGCTGTCATTTCTATTGGTCAGCTTAATTAGTCTTCTACCTATTTTGTCTTTAATAAGGCATGCCATAGGTTCTTGAGAAATTTAGGAGGTTAAAACAAATCATTATTCATAATCATTGTTCTAAGTAGTGGGGAAAACTTAACAATAGACTGAGCTGTTTGCCAACCAGGATTTAGTTTAAGTGTGTTATTAATGAGATTGGTAATCACTTCTGTTACATTTTCTCTTATACACTCATACGGTGTACAGAACTCCACTGGGAAAACAGGTATATAATAACGTCAACTGAAATGGTAAAGAAAATGATTCAGTTGCACCTATCCTACAACAGCTCAGACTTTAGGGCTAAATCGGGGCTAACACAAGTTATCAACTGTAGACATGGGGGAAGAAAAGTTGTATATGAGATTATAAATCTACTTGATGAGCCATTCTTTTGTGTGCCAGACCGCCAAAGACGAATTTCCATTTTGCACGAACCAAATGGACAA
Source organism: Oncorhynchus keta (assembly GCF_023373465.1). Classification (NCBI taxonomy): domain Eukaryota; kingdom Metazoa; phylum Chordata; class Actinopteri; order Salmoniformes; family Salmonidae; genus Oncorhynchus; species Oncorhynchus keta. The sequence continues at coordinate 37,091,428 of NC_068454.1, forward strand.
TTAAGTTTTCTTATCTTAAAAGAACACATTGCAACTAGGAAACGTATCTGTTTTAGGGAATGCCTGCGTCTCTTCAGGTGCAGATCTGTGAGATAATCCTGACAAACCCCACCCACCTCTTGGGTGTCGGACATTTTTGGGCTGTTGTAATACCTATTGTTATCAATATAAAACTATTGATCATAGTACAACTAAACTCAAGTTTTTCCAATAATAATCTAAGGTCAAAAGCTAATTTTCCTATAATTACTCGCAAGCGGCACAAACAATTCTTAAGGTAAATGGCAACAAATGACAATAAATGAGGTGGCTGGCAGTGTTCATTGTTCTCCAGACCCTGGTAAGTAGTGTCACAGCAGCTGTGACCAGGTGTTTACATAGGGCACTACGGCACAGAAACATAGAACCACAGCACAGGGAAGAACAACCAATCGGGAGAGCCCTCGTGCTTTTATAATGAGCTAAAGGCCCAAGCCAAGGGTAATACACATACAATACAAGGGATATGTTATGATGATCCACAACTGAATCAATACAAGTTCATCATCGTTGGATGACAACTGCATCGCTGATGCCTATCTGGCTAATAGAGAAGTGTTCCTGTAGTTGAGGTAAATATTTCCCGCCACATCTCATTTTCAGCCAATGCCTGTCTCTGGCAGCTCTTTTACAAGGAAATGTGATAGAGATTTGCACATTCATAATTCCAAAAGATTATATGCTAATGCAAACTCGCCTGTTTGTTGGAGGAAATTGCATTGTGGTTATTAGTGTGACACCAAACGCTCCTCAGCCAAACGTCCTTACCGGCTCCCTGGTGCCCTCACTATTTGCATTTTTATTACAACCAGGAAGGGAAAGAGAAGTGAAATAAAAGCAGGGAATATCTAACGCCTCCAACTTGTGAGATTTAATTGAATATATTCAAATATTATTCATAGAACAATTACACTCTCATTCTACAAGCACATATTGCAATTGTCTTGTCTGTATTTGGTTTTTCTGGCCTCCCCTCACCCTCTGTGCACTCCCTCTAAATAAAAAATCTGACTGGCCTTTGTAGGAGACTCTGTGGAGGAATCAATAGGTGCATTAATTACTGCAATTCATTACCCAAATAAACATGGGACTCAACCTTTTGCTGGATACAAATTTGGGAGGCGTAAGCGTTTGGCCAGAGACGAAGGCCTGGCCTGGGGATCCTTATTGCATTAATCTACAGATCAAACTGTTGAGTGCCAGGGATCCTCCAGGGAACGTCCGACCTGGAATCAATCCCCACGCTCAGGCAGTGAGTTATGGCCATTGAATACAAAGGTAGTCATGTGACATTGCTGTCACTGAGAGCAGCAGTTCTCTCTTTCTTTCTCTTTGACTCTCCTTCTCTGGTCAATAATGGGGTTCTATTGGCCTAGCCCACAGTGTACTGGGCTGTCATGGCTGGTTCCTGCTACCCCCTCCCCCCCATGCTCCCCTGCATATCCCTGGGCTGCTCTTTGGGTCTCTGGGATCAGGACCATGGAGGCTCCTCTGAAAGCGCTTGGCAGAGGACAACGGTAAAGGACATCCCTCTCCCCGGCTGTCATCTCAACCGAGTGTGCCTATTTGTGAATTGTATCTCCAACGCTGGCTATAATAAAACATGATAATGATGGATCACACCAATAAATGACTGTTGAGTGGAATGCTGGGTCGGATCTGTGTGCGTGCCATGCTGTGTGAGGCCTCTACACACCCAGGATACATACAATTCACATGTAGCCTGTGTACAGTAAACACAGACAAACACACATGCATGCACACTGTTTTTTTTTTGTTGAAACGCTGTCCAGTTCCACCAGACAAAGAAATGCAAAGGTAAAGCCTCATTTGTATAAATCTTGCTGCTGTGCACTTCAGTCTTTCTGTAATTTCAATGACCAAATACCTGTGTGTTAAGATGGAGGACCCGGCAGTCTTTTTAGTTGGTGTGGAGTTGCAACAGTTGATACCTGAGTCAGGGGTTCTGGTACAAAATATACAAAATATGCAAATGTAGAAAAATTATGGGAAATTTGTTGAGCAAAATAACAAACTGGCCATCATCCTCGAGTGGAGGTAACTTTGCTAAAGGCAAAGCACCTCAAACGCAGGGCCCAAAGCCCATAAACTCACACATCTGAGTATATGTCTGGATTATAATAACCGCATGTCAATTAGACAAGCAGCTCTCCCTGAACGAGAAGATCAGGGCCATTTCTATCTTTTTGGGAGCACTTTAAGCTAGGTTTGGTTGGGGGGGGACACCTTCTTGGCAGAGCCAGGCCAATTTGCGATATTACAAAGGTCATTGCAGTCAACAAACACTTTTTTTTTCTCCTCAAACATCATCGCACGCGCAATTAGAAGAACACAATATGTACTGCAATGTCTTTTACCATGCTGCACTACGGCGCAAGCTCAGCAAACAAAAACAATAACGTTGGTGGGGCGGCCAGTGGCGCTGTTTCCACCTACTGTGGACTGCTACAATTCTACACATTTTTGCAGTGTGGCGTGGCTAAAATGTTGTCGTTTTAAAGCACATTTTCTGCAGTGACAAATGATATCTGATCATTTGCAGAAATGTTCGAGTTTCTTATAAACAATGTGCACCCCGTAACCAGGATAAACCAAATAACGAGAGGCCCGTAAAACTGTGGCTAAGCATCACATGATTGGCGCGCGCTCACCTCAGAAGTTCAACAGCGGCGATGAGTAAAGCACATTGATGGAACCAAACAAAGCTAAACATGTCTAGATAAACGTTAATGGTAACCACAATCTGGTGTTTGTGTTCTCTCAATGTATTAAGCACAACATTTGATGGGGCGAGAGATAGCATAGTTAATTTAGCAAGCAATGTTTATACCAAACAATCAGTCCATTTTGTTTGGGGCGAAATGGAGGGAAATGTCCATCTTGTCGCACTGTCATAGTCTCCAGTGTGCAGTGGGCCTGGTCCTGTGTACGTCTGGAGTGGGTCTCTAACCCATTGAAATTAACATTTTAAAATGGTTAGGGTTTTAGGGTGGGACGTCCCAAGGAGTGAGGATAGTTCTGACCGTCTGTAGTGTGCAGTGGGGCTGGCCCTGTCGTGTGGGTCAGAATGTGCAGTGAGCTGGTAGTGTGGGTCTAGAAGACCTCTGATTTAAGAAGACAAAGTCTAGGGCGCTCAGACATTGCGGAGCAAAGGGGGTCCTATTTATTTTCAATTTAGCTTTGGTAGGGGCGAAATTCTATCCAGGCAGGTTGGTTGGCAGTGCTCATACCCATGGAAGCCTCTCCGCCGAGGCAGAGAAAATGAGAAGGGTGAAATTGCAGCCTGACATTCCTGTATGTGGGCATTCCTGCATCTGCAGGAACCCCTCTTTATACATCCATTAGCCAATCATCTTTAAGCTAGGACAGGTGGGGGCGCTCCAGTAGAGTAGGTACCTTAACATTGGATGCCAACCGGCGGTAAGCCCAACAGAAGAAGAGGCGATGGCGACAACGGTAGACTGCGGTAGATGGTAGACTGACCGCCTGTCAGGGACCATTTTCTTGCAGTTTGGTTAACGACGGCGAAGGCAGGTTTTTGGCAGGCGGGAGCGAAGGACACTGTGTGGTAGCTAGCTCGTCCTACGGAGGACTCCGGTGCGCTGGAGGCGGGGGCGACACTGTGTGCTAGTTAGCTTGCTAGCTAGCAGACTGTGTCGCTAAGTAGCAAGCTCGTTAGTTAGCACACAGTGTTGCCTTCCGCCTGCTGTGTACTGGAGTAACTAGCGGAGGCGACATCGGTAGACAGTGTCCTTCTTTCCCGCCTGTCAGGCACTGTTTTTCTGCAGTTCTGTTAATAGTGTGTACTGGGGCTGGCCCTGTGTGGGGCTGGAGTGTGCACTGGGGCTGGCCCTGTGTGGGGCTGGAGTGTGCACTGGGGCTGGAGTGTGCACTGGGGCTGGAGTGTGCACTGGGGCTGGAGTGTGCACTGGGGCTGGCCCTGTGTGGGGCTGGTGTGTGCACGGGGGCTGGCCCTGTGCGGGGATGGAATGTGCACTGGGGCTGGCCCTGTGTGGGACTGGAGTGTGTACTGGGGCTGGCCCTGTGTGGGGCTGGAGTGTGTACTGGGGCTGGCCCTGTGTGGGGCTGGAGTGTGTACTGGGGCTGGCCCTGTGTGGGGCTGGAGTGTGCACTGGGGCTGGCCCTGTGTGGGACTGGAGTGTGTACTGGGGCTGGCCCTGTGTGGGGCTGGAGTGTGCACTGGGGCTGGCCCTGTGTGGGACTGGAGTGTGTACTGGGGCTGGCCCTGTGTGGGGCTGGAGTGTGCACTGGGGCTGGCCCTGTGTGGGACTGGAGTGTGTACTGGGGCTGGCCCTGTGTGGGGCTGGACGGTGCAGGGGAACAGGTGATTATGCTCCACATCACATCCCCCATCCTGACAGGGCACTGGATAGAGCGAGCCCTTAGAGCAAACGTCCGATTGAAAGGACACTATTTCAGGTTGACTTACACACGTGTCGGCTGGACACCGAGCACGCCTTAAAGTCAGATTACCGTTTAGGACTGGCTGTCCTTGACACCTCACTCACTGCATTCTGACACCCTTCTCATGATGCCCCAGAATGCTCTTGGTCACATACAGTAGGTGAGATCAAAGAGACCTTTTGGAAACTGCGTCTCAACAACACCGTTTCATAAGGGCGTCCATTTAACACTCGGGTCTTAAAATGTTAGCACCCTTTTAGTAACATTTTGACATTCAACATGTATATCTGAACACCCTATAGGTGTATTCATATACAGTACATGTAGCTTGATGTTGTGTCTAAATGATAATTCCATTTTGAATGGTACAGTTGATGCAGTGAATCTGCCGGTATGGTTTGCGACCAGGCTGAATCGTCAGTAGTGCATCTTCTCTGCACCATAGTTCTCTGTTCTAGTTTAGCAGTCTCAGTTGGACAGGATATGGTTTCTTCCCTGGTGGACTCACTTGGGCAACGGTTACCACTGAGGAGCTCTCATCTGACCTATCTGTTTGACAGTTCATGTCCTGTTCTAAAATACACACCAACCCAACACTCATCTGACCTGACCCACTTTAGTTTCCACCTCCTCTTTCTATAATCACCCAGGTGTGGAAGTCTCCAAACATTCATATTGTTCTTACGGCCACGTGTGGTGCACAATTATTGCATACCATAGGTCTATAACAATATTTTTTGTTGTTGTACAATAATATTTCAACCAACACAACAAGTCACTGAGTATTGTCAAATGTTTTGGGCTGGATCCTAAATATGATCATTCTGAACATGTTACAGGTCGAAGGAGCCGTGGACTTCAGTGAGGTCGTCCTGTGATAATCCAATCAGTGTTCAGCCTTAAGACCATCCACTTAGAGAGAACCTATACTGCACACCTAAAACTAAAATGGTGGTTAGTTATTCATATAGGATCCATTTGAATTGGCCACCATCCAAAAGTGTTACTAATTAAAAATCAATCTGTGGGCCATTAGTGCAGAGGCATGTGCCAAGGTTGTGTTTTTCAGAAGAGCCTTTGTAATGAGCATTGCTTTAGATCGGGGGGGTACAGATCTCAGATAATCTGGAGCTCAACTTAAACAATTGATACTATGTGTAAAGATGCTGAACTTGTAGTCTTCCCTAATTGATCCACTTACCCTGGGCCGGTGTAAGCGGTGAAATAAATGTGGGTGTTCATTGCGTAGGCAAGGCTCCATAGATAACTATTAAAGGTGGATCTGTTGGCCTGATTCTGATGACTATGGAAGGGATTCCAGAGCAGGAAGGCATTTGTCTGCTTTAGCAGGGGTGGTGTTAGATATTTCGGTGATAAATGTTCACTAACTCTGAGCAGCACCTGGGGAAAGCAACCCTCAGCCCTGGACTCTGCTAGAACTTATTAAAGTTGCAGAGCCGTATTTCAAGGCCCCATTACAGAGGTGTAACTGGTGCTGACGCCTACCAATTTGGCCTTGTGGGTCTAAGCTGTAACTCAGCAGTTGGTAACCCGGGTTGGAAAGGACAGCACCACTGTTTACGGCATTATAACATCTACAACATGTTTGAATAGAGCCAGTGAAACCAGAGGTTAGTAGGATAGGATATCTGCTACCATGGCATAGCCCACTGGGCAGATACTGGTTGAATCAACGTTGTTTCCACGTCATTCCAAAATGATGTTGAACCAACGTGGAATAGATGGTGACTTGACATCTGTGCCCAGTGGGATATGTCATTTAAAATGGGACCATGATGCCACATAAAGGGGTAGGTATGTTAGTGGCTGTTTCTCCACTCATTTGATCATTCTTTATGGTAGAACAGTGGCCAGTGTGGCATAAACGCTGCCTTCTAGATCACCATTGACAGTAAAATAAGAACTTAATTTAAGATTATAGGGGTAATTGTTGAAATGACTTGGCTTGGGTGATCTTTTCTTTCCTTTTATGTGTTCCAAATCTTCAATGTGCCTAAAACATCCCCTCCATTCTGTAGCAAGGTGTCTTTAAGTATGAATAAAAGACACTGTAAATCACATCCAATATGTGCATCATTTTGTGTTGGCACAGTATAAGCAAGTGTGTGTGAGGGAAAGACGAAAGAAAGATGGAAGATACTGTAGATGGATAAAGAGATATATTACACACAGAGAGAGAGGGAGAGGGAGGAGGGGGAGAGATGGTGTGAAAGACGAAAGACAGCGAGAGAGAAAGATGGAAGATGGATACTGTAGATAGATACAGAGATATATTACAGAGAGAGAGAGAAGGAGGGGGGAGGGGGAGAGGGAGAGAGATGGTGTGTTTTTGATAATACATGAGTCTTGAGAGAGATCTGTGGCTGCTGTGACAAGAATCTCAAGGAGAGCTCAATAACAGAGCTGTCAATGTATTCCCTATTTGAGTGTATTTTTAGTGCAGGCATCATGGGTCTCATGCATATTTCAATAGATCTTTTGTATATTAGGTGCGAGCGCGCACACAAACTGGAGTGAGGAATTGCACAACACGACTCCAAGAAATATGGGCTTGATTCTTAGATTTGACAGAACAGTTCAGAGCGGTCCCAGATAGGTTGGCTTTGACTTTCAATAGATGGTGGGAAAAGACCTTCATTGATTGCATTATAAGAAAAAAAGATTAGATATGACAATAACCCTGATAGAATCAGAGCAACACACAGCCGAACAAACAAAAGAATACACACATTAATTACCACTGGCGCAAGGCAAATTAACACATAGACAGTCACATGCAGTACCAGTCAAAAGTTTGGAGATACCTATTTATTCAAGGGTCTTTCTTTATTTTCACTATTTTCTACATTGTAGAATAATAGTGATGTCATCAAAACTATGAAATAACACATGTAATATTGTAGTAACCAAAAAAGTGTTTGAGATTTTAGATTCTTCAAAGTAGCCACCCTTTGCCTTGACAGCTTTGCACACGTTCTTTCAACCAGCTTCACCTGGAATGCTTTTCCAACAGTCTTGAAGGAGTTCCCACATATGCTGAGCGCTTGTTGGCTGCTTTTCCTTCACTCTGCGATCAAACTCATCCCAAACCATCTCAATTGGGGTTAGGGTTAGAGTTAGGGTTAGGGTTATTTCTCAGGACAAGAACAACCCTTCATTTCTCAGAACAAGAATAGACTGATGAGTGTTCTTTGTTTCTGGCCATTTTGAGCCTGTAATCGAACCCACAAATGCTGATGCTCCAGATACTCAACTAGTCTAAAGAAGGCCAGTTTTGTATTGCTTCTTTAATCAGAAGAACAGTTTTCAGCTGTGCTAACATAATTGCAAAATGGTTTTCTAATGATCAATTAGCCTTTTAAAATGATAAACTTTGATTAGCTAACACAACGTACCATTGGAACACAGGAGTGATGGTTGCTGATGATGGGCCTCTGTACGCCTATGGAGATATTCCATTTAAAAAATCGGCCGTTTCCAGCTACAATAGTCATTTACAACATTAACAATGTCTACACTGTATTTCTGATCAATTTGATGTTATTTTTTCAAAAACAAGGACATTTCTAGGTGACCCCAAACTTTTTAACTGCAGTGTATGTGTATGAACACTGTCAAGAAAAAGTATGTGAACACTTTGGAATTACCTGGATTTCTGCATAAATTTGTCATAAAATTTGATCTGATCTTCATCTTAGTCACAACAATAGACGGACACAGTGTGCTTACAATAATTTGTGTGTCATTATTTTTCTTGTCGATATTGAATACATATTTTAAACATTCACAGTGTAGGTTCTAAAAAGTATATGAACACCTAAGCTAATAAATTTTCCAAAAGCTAATTGGAGTCAGGAGTCAGCAAACCTGTGAGACAAGATTGTAGATGTTGGTTAGAGCTGCCTTGCCCTATAAAAAACGCTAAAAATTTGAGTTTTCTATTCACAAGAAGTATTGCCTGATGTGAACCATGAACCACAAAAGAGATCTCAGAAGACCTAAGATCAATAATTGTTGACTTGCATAAAGCTGGAAAGGGTTACAAAAGTATCTCTAAAAGCCTTGATGTTCATCAGTCCACAGTAAGACAAATTGTCTATAAATGGAGGAAGTTCAGCACTGTTGCTATGACTGCAAGAGCACAGTGCAGAATGCTCAATGAGGTTAAGAAGAATCCTAGTGTCAGCTAAAGACTTACAGAAATCTCTGGAACATGCTAACATCTCTGTTGACGAGTCTACGATACGTAAAACACTAAACAAGAATGGTGTTCGTGGGAGGACACCACGGAAAAAGCCACTGCTGTCAAAAAAACATTGTTCACAAAAGAGCACCTGGATGTTCCACAGTTCTCCTGGAAAAATATTCTGTGGACAGATAAACTAAAGTTGAGATGTTTGGAAGGAACACACAACACTGTGTGAGAAAAAAACATAAAACAGCATACCAACATCAAAACCTAATCCCAACTGTAAAGTATGGTGGAGGGAGCATCATGGTTTGCATCGACTTCTGGAGTGGACCAGTCAGAGTCATGACCTCAACCCGATTTTAAAATGCTGTGGAATGACCTTCGAGAGCAGTTCACACCAGACATCCTAAGAATATTGTTGAACTGAAACAGTTTTGTATCTTTACAAAACTGTTTGTCCACAATTGTCCAAAATTGTCCAAAATTCCTCCTGGCCGTTGTGAAGGTCTGATCCGCAACTACAGAAAACATTTGGTTGGCTTTATTGCTGCCAAAAGAGAGTCAACCAGTTATTAAATGCAAGGGGTCACATACTTTTTCCACCCTGTACTGTGAATGTTTACATTGTGCGTTCAATAAAGACATGAAAACGTGTGATATTAGTTTAAGCCGATTAAAATGAAGATCAGATTAAATTTTAGGACCAATGTATGCAGAAATTCAGGTAATTCCAAAGGGTTCACATACTTTTTCTTGCCACTGAGTGTATATATATATTTTTTTACCCCTTTCTCCTCAATTTCATTGTATCCAATTGGTCATTCGTTTGTCTCATCGCTGCAACTCCCGTATGGACTCTGGAGAGGCAAAAGTCATGAGCCCTGCGTCCCCCGAAACACAACCCAACCAAGCCGCACTGCTTCTTGACACAACGCCCGCTTAACCCGGAAGCCAGGCCACCAATGTATCGGAGGAAACACCGTTCACCTGGCGACCGTGTCAGCATGCATTGCTCCCAACCCTCCACAGGAGTCGCTAGAGCACGATGGGACAAGAACATCCTGCCAGCCAAACCCTCCGCTAACCTGGACGACGCTGGGCCAATTGTGCATCACCCTATGGGTCTCCCGGCTGCGACAGAGCCTGGACTTGAACCAGGATCTCTAGTGGCACAGCTCGCACTGCGACGCAGTGCCTTAGATCACTGCACCACTTGGGAGGAACCATGGTGGTTAAGTGTGCCTTGATTTCTAAATAAATCACCAACAGTGTCACCAGCAAAGCACCCCCATAACATCATACCTCCTCCATGCTTCACAGTCGGATCCACACATGCGGAGATTGTCCGTTCACATACTCTGTGTCTCACAAAAACACAGCGGTTGGAACCAAAAATCTCAAATTTGGACTCATCAGACCAAACGACAGATTTCCACCGGTCCATTGCTCGTGTTTCTTGGCCCAAGCAAGTCTCTTCTTATTATTGGTGTCCTTTAGCAGTGGTTTCTTTGCAGCAATTTGACCATGAAGGCCTGATTCACGCAGTCTCCTCTGAACAATTGATGTTGTGATTTGTCTGTTACTTGAACTCTGAAGCATTTATTTGGGCCTGGTAACTCTAATGAACGTATCGTATCCTCTAATGAACTTATCACTGTGGTGGTCCTCATGAGAGTCAGTTTCATCATAGTGCTTGATGGTTTTTGCGGCTGCTTTGAAGAGACTTTCAAAGTTCTTAATGTTCCGGATTGACTGACCTTCATGTCTTAAAGTAATGGACTGTCATTTCTCTTTGCTTATTTGAGCTGTTCTTGCCATTCTATGGACTTGGCCTTTTACCAAATAGGGCTATCTTCTGTATACCACCCCTACTTTGTCACAACACAACTGATTGGCTCAAACACATTAAGAAGGAAAGAAATTCCACACAAAAAAAAACATTTAAACAAGGCACACCTGTTAATTGAAATGCATTCCAGGTGATTACCTCATGAATCTGGTTGAGAGAATGCCAAGAGTGTGCAAAGCTGTCATCGAGGCAAAGGGTGGCTACTTTTGAAGAATCTCAAATACAATATATTCAGATTTTGTCTAACATTTTTTGGGGTTACTACATGATTCCATGCGTTATAGAAAATAGTAAAAATAAAGAAAAACCCTTGAATGAGTAGGTGTCCAAACTTTTGTGCACACAGACACTCCACACACCGCATGTTATAACGGTGAAGGCCACAATATGCTGTCGTCCATGGTGTGAGACTGACTTAAGATCTGAACCCTGACTCCACGACGCCAGCGACGGGGATGAATTCTCATCAGAGCCATCAGTGCATTGCGCCTGAGATATATCATCTCGTAGTTGTAGATTAGCTCATATAATGGTTCAATTTCCCCCGTCTGATTAAATCAAAGTTTATGAAGCTGTCATTGCTGTGCTGATGATGGGGCCATCATTTTGCTATAAGGCCAGTGTTTGGTGACATCAGCTTGTCCCCCCAGTTCCAGTCAGAGACTAAGAGCAGTAATGTTATGCAGTACGTCTGAGGGATTTACAAATGAAATCTTGGGAAGACTGGACAGGGTTTTTCCATGACATCGAGGTCTTGGAATTTGCTCTTGGTAGCTGGCTCTTATTAAAGAGGCAGCAGCGGCTGTAGCCTTTTGAGCCAGTACTTTTATACACATAGATCACATTTATAGCCAATGTCTTCCATAATGCAGTCCTGTGATGAGACAAGGGGCTGACATCCTCCACGTCTGTGTAATGTAAAGTAGACAGTTCTATGTGGAAAGCAGATTTGGCTACAATGGACCCTTTCGGGTTGAACATGGTCAGATGTGAATGGGTGTGAACTCACCCTACACACTGCATTTCTGAGAGCTGCCAGGAGAGGGAGTTGTCAGGTGTCTGGCAGGGGCAAGTGATTGATTCCATCATGACTGGAGCCAGAGAGGAAGAGGCGAAGCGAGAGGGATAACTGGGCCCAAAATCTGTCTCCTGCAGTGTTTTTGGGGTTTTCCGCTCACAAAGCAAGGAGTTTTTGTATGGAGGTCAATGAGAGTGTTGAATTTGTTCAACAAAAAAATGTAATGGCTTATTGGCAATATGCGGATTATTTGAGCAAATGGAAGTTTCGCAATGATTAGGTTCTTCCGAGTGTACTGATATAAGTAGGACGCGTGACATCAACTTTGAGAAAAAACACTATATCGGAGTTGTGCCTGTTGTTCACAAACATATCTGCCCTCTCATTGGCTAGAAAGGTCCCACCTGATCTTGCCTCCTCCTGACTGCCTTCCATTTTTGAAGACATTCATTTTCATTGTTAGAGCGGCCACTGGAGTATCCGGTCAATATAATGGATAATCTGTGCCAGAGGGCATTACCTTTTTTATAGAGGGTTCACAACCAGCTGAATGGCAGAGACGTACACACCGGAAGCCTGTGCTCTAGTGTGCTACAAACCCACCAAGAGGGTTCTAAAAGAGAGGCCTGCTAACAAAGAACAGATGTTGAAGCCTGCTTCTTTTTTTTTTTTTACTGTTTAGAAATAGGTCTTCTCTATGTCAAATCTATGATTCTTTCCCTGATATTTATCCTCACTGAAACCCTCTCAAGGCTGGGTCTTTATCCTCAATCACAGCCTTCCTTACTCAGAGGTTGAATTACCCGGAGTAGACTCCCAAAGTCAAAAATAGCTGTGTGCCATTGGAAATCTATTGTGCTTCATGGATTAGCCTAGAACTTCCAAGTTCTAACGAGAGGGAGGAACGGTCACATTGGTTGCAGAAGGGGCATCAGATTTCTATTATTGACTGCTGCAGATATTGCACTGTAGCCGTGTGTAGTGTAAATTGGTTCCTGAGGGGTTTTCAGCTCTCTGAGCTGGACGCTGTGTGGAGCCCCCGCTGTCCCCAGAACTCCCAACCCCCTCTGTAAATTGTAGTGGTGGAAGGCTTCCAGTCCCAAGCTGGCGCTGGCCCCCCTCCTCTGATCAATACCTAATTCCAGCCCGTGCAATCAGCCGGCGTTGCCCCGGCAACACTGATGTCACGCAGGTTGAGTGCTGCCTGTTACAACAAATCATTTCCTTTCAAGCAAGCATAATTGAGTATTTGTACAGTAGGTAGGCTGTCACCTGAGACTATTTACATCAAGCCTGAACCTGCAGGACATTAGTTATGCCTGCTCTCTGAGGGTAGAGCTCGACGGCTGGTGACCTTACAAAACTAGCCGGGAGGGTGTTACTATGGCAACTGAGTTTACTTTGGAACAGTGGAGCTCTGAAGGGGATTGGGGGGTGGTGGGGGCGCCTGAGTGTAGCTTTCGTTTGTGGGGGGAAGGTGGTGAGAGAGAGAGGGAGAGAGAGACGCACACTGGGATGCTCTCTGGTCATTTGCCCTTGTTCACTGTTAGAAGACACAAGTACCTCGACAAGACTGATATACAGTCACCAGGAGGTTTAATATCTGAAATTAGAAGAAATACTTTTAAATCAATGTGCTTTATTGTTCTTGCAGAGGCCAAGACAGTTTAATTTAATACATTAGCATATTAGGAAACGGTTTTAATGACTTATCATACTTTCAGATATATGCATTACCGCTCGTAGGTTGTAATGCCCAATTGGCCAATAAAATAAAACAGAAAATCTACAACTAATTTAATTGGATTGCAACATTACTCAAAAATTAAAACAAATAGAGCTTCTGGGTGATTTATTGTGCCACATTTAAATGACTTAAAACATAAATATGCCAGCTCCCTGAGCTGAAGTCCATGTATCACAATATTCTAAAATTACCTCTTAAAGTAGAGACAAGGTTAGAGTCATTGTATTGATAGAGACATCTTTTGTACAACAGGCCACTACAACGCAGAGCTTCATTCAGTCATATGGCCTACTGCAGGTTTATCCAACAGGTCGATGGCCAGTTACCAGTAGCTCGCAGCCCAGCCTTGAGTAGTTCACCAAACAATTCTGTAAGTACATGCATTTGTCACGTGTCCCAACTCAAACTGTCATAAACACATCTCTGCAAGGTCCTGTCTAATCAATGCAACATGAATGAACGTTTTCCCAATTTGTTGGTTTTCTTACAGACCTAAAAAAAAGTATTCTGATGTGATATAAGCATCGGCATGGACTCAGAACATGCAATTTAGTTGTTTCTCTATGAACAATTGAGATTGGGGAGAAAAAAAATCACCGCTTTTATAGGGCTCGCCTTAGAGCTGTTTATGAACCACTATTTTACCAGGTATGTTGACAGAAACAGTGCACTACTTTTTGTTGTACACTAAGAACCAAGGAAAGAGTTGAAGGGGAGAGAAGAAGAATGTGCCTTTTTGAAAACTAGGAAAAAAATGACTAGCTTGCGACAACGTTCCATTTTTTTTTGCTAGAAAAGTATGTAGATCCCTGGCCTACTACAGTATACCCATCTCATATACTGTTGACATCCGTGTGTAGGCCCTATAGGCTCATGTGAAAGTACACACTCTGCTTATAGTACACAGGTCCAGGTATGCGTGGACACATTTTGAATTGCTGTGTACTTAATGAGCAGCACTTCATATCAAAAGTGGTATGCATCACAGTGGGCACCTTTTTCATTTCTTCAAGCAGCTGTCTGAATAATTCTCCATATCCTACGGATGTATAACTCATTCATCCCATCTGCCACTGAACAATAATTCATCAAACATGGAGATGAAAGCGTTAGTCCAATAGGAGCATGTAGTAATGTTGAGCTTGGTCATTTTTACCCATGATAGGTAGTACACATGTATACACAGGACAACACTAAGAAGACACCCACCCCCAACTGATTGAAACCATGTTAAATCTGTAGACAAACAATATCTCTAGAAAAAAATATATTCACTAAATTGTTTATACTGTCACTAATACCCCTGCACTTCACAACTATTTGTCCTGCGGATTTTTTCTTTGCCAGCTGACAAGGCGGGTCAAAGTCATGTAGGACACAGCCTGTCACCATTTAGACTGGTGACAGATATAATACCACCTCGTGGGGACAATTGCAAAAGGAATTAAACGTCTCCCCTCTTTACCACACAAACAATATGCAAACAACGTTCATCCCTGAAAAAAAGTAATTTTGAATGACCTTTGCAAATATGCCGTTTTTTAACCTGTCGTAATATTTCCGATTCATCCTCGGAAATGGAAAAGTTAACATGCAAATCATTTGAATTACATTGGTATGCATTGTGTTGACTGAGCAAAGAAACGACCCATAAGCATGAAAAATGAAATGGTTGATTATTCTATTATTATTGTACTATTGCTTTAAATGATAAAGCAAAACGTGTCAGCTTCATTACTTTCACAACAGCTCCATTGTAATATCTTCAACTTTAGAATGATGAACTATCATCGGATATCGTTGTAATTTTCATTATTAAAAATGGCAAACCCAGTAGCGTAATCTGACAAATCTGATTTGCACTATCTTCAAGGCTATTAAACAGTAATGAATCAAAGGTATTGGTCATTTATCCTGGTGGTGGAATCATCAGGATTTATATGATGCATTTCGCAGCCATCAAAGACTTCAGTAAACGATAAAGACGTTGAAGAACAAAGAATGATGGTCATAACTAATGAATTTACGGTATTGGTTATGCCCACAAAATATAGCTGCTTCTCTTATAAGAATAAACAACACAAACTCTTTATTTGTATGTTAGATGCTATCTAGCCACACAGAGCCGGGGGAATGAGCACTTGGCATTTGACTTAAAAGACTTGGTCTGTGCATTGCCAAGGCTGTGAATGTCAACAGCTCCACTAAGCATTTCTACATAATGTGTTATGCACAGGAATAGTTTCTGATACACCTACTTCAACTTAAGTGGTCCATTTGACGTTTTCCTCTAAATTCCCTCTTAGTCCTGTGTGGCTCAGTTGGGAGAGCATGTCATTTTCAACGCCAGGGTGTGGGTTCGATTCCCACGGGGGACCAATGAAAATGTCTGCACTCACTACTGTAAGCTGCTCTGGATAAGAGTGTCTGCTAAATGACTCAAATGTCAATGTAAGATGGATATGATTCAGTTTGTGGGTCCGATATGGTGGGGTTTCGAGCTCCTGGTCTTGTGCTTCGGGAGACTATCGCTTTAGTGAGGGGGAGAGGGAGAGGGGAGCCTTCTGCTGGTCCGATATGGATGAACTCTCCCCAGAGTCTCCCTGGCCCCTGATTCAATCAGCACGTCTCCAGGTCCACTGTTTCCTGGCACTGATGTATTGCAGGTTGGAGAGCGGTGCTGTGCGACGTCACTGCGTTGGATCAGGTTATGTCAGAGCCATTTCACCGCCACTGTGATGTTATTCAGCGGCCATTCGGCAGACACTGAGGGGTGAAGACATCACTTTGATCTGCCAGCTGTGATCCCTTTATCGCACTGTGGATTGGGGAAGGCAAGATGAAGGTCAACTGGACTGTTTCGTTCACAAACAGAGACAGAAGGGTGAGGATGGGTAACTATGGAAGAGGAGAGGGTGAATGAACATAAAGGCATCTTAAAACCTCTTAAGGATTGTACCCTTTTTTTATCTCCAATTTTCGCCGAAATTGACAAACCCAAATCTGTAGCTCAGGACCTGAAGCAAAGATATGCATTTTCTTGATACCATTTGAAAGGGAACACTTTGACGTTTGTGGAAATGTGAAATTAATGTAGGAGAATATAACTCTGGTGAAATGGAAGAGAAAGGCCATACTTTCAGATGGGAGTCCAGGTGTAATTTAGAGTTTGACCTTCAGATGACCACAGTGTGTGTGCCAAGTTTCAGACTGATCCAGTGAAGAATTACATTACTGAACAATACATTGTATCAAGTCTGCCAGGAGTTTGCCCAAAAGTGCCAAATTGGTCAATTGATACATTTTCAAGTACATAACTATAGAAAACATACAAAAATGCTATGGTAATACAACATTTAAGTTTACACACTCCCAGGAATGTCATACATGATGGATCATTAGCTTATACACTAACTTTCACACATCTAGATGGCTGGGCGGGGTGGGTGTGGAGGCAGAGACAGCAGTGGGGTCAAACTGTAGACCCCAGGTCCTACATTTGATTTTTTTTAAATGGATTTTATCAAACAAAACTATGATACATTTTATCTCTGGGACCCTCAAGATGACAAATCAAAGCAAGATTACTGAATGTACGTACGTTATTTACCTTCAGAGGTGAATGTATCAAACCAGTTGCCGTTATAAAAGTGTTTTGTTGTTGTGCACTATGCTCAATCAATAGCATGTTATTTTTCACTGTAATAACTACTATAAATTGGACAGTACAGTTAGATTAACAATCATTTAAGCTTTCTGCCCATATAAGACATGTCTATGTCCCGGAAGGTTGACTGTTGTATACAACGTCATTCTAGTCACATTAGCGCACGTTAGTAACCATAAGTGTATTGTAATAATGAATCGTTACTATACTTATTACAATGTATTTACAAGAATAATTACACAGAAATAAAGGCACATGTAAAGTGTAACTCCACCCATTGCATTTGAAGTGAATGCCAAGAGTCCCGAGCTTGATACCTTACACTTTCAGTTTTTGAACAGTGACCTTTCATGATGTCACACCTGTCTCGGCATCAATGTCTCAACTTAATTGCCATTCCTTTCCCTAGAGGAAGCAATAAAAGACCAGCTACATTTTCCATGTCAGCATGTCCAACATCTCCTAGCTTCTCTGATTGGAGACGTGAGGGTAATTATCTCAATCCCAACAAAACAGAAAGCAAATCATCTCACACAGCTTGGACATCAAAGCGAAGGCATCACCATGTGAGTGTGTTGTTTGACCCTGAATAGCCCCATGGTGAAAACAACTGCTATGAAGAAGTGAGCTTCTATGACTGAACCATCACATGATGCTCACAAAGGGAGGTACCTCGGAGTGACCATAAACAAGTCTGTGCCGATTGGTGCTATAACACAGAGACCAGATGTGAACAGAGGCCTTTTCAAGTCTAGCCTACTGACAAATACAGCAGGGCCTAGGGCCTAACAACCTTCACTGCTATTCACTAACACCTGCAGGCTCTGACTTGCAGTAAACACCATTATCCCTTTATAAAAGAGAGGTTTATGTGTGGCTCTCATTGGAGACTCTGTCTCTCTTTGATCAGTGGACTCTGAAACACACAAGAAGGTGCAAACATGGCTAATGTTGGCGAAGTGAGCCTACATCACAACAATTGTTTAAAGTAAACCGTTGCGAGGTTCTGATGTTATAGCGTAGACATTGCCAATTCAGAGTGTAGTGAATACTCAGTAAATGTACAGTGTAGACGCTCAGCAAATAAATATCTCCGTACAGAAGATGATCATCTTTTGAAACTTGTGAGCAGTAACGGAAACACTTCCTGTGAGATTGACTCCTCTCCACGGTCACGTCATGGGTTGCTCGAGATGCCTCCACAGTATGTACAACAGCCACATTTACCAGAACACCTCCTGAAGGGTTCATTTTACCCAGGCACCTGGAGGTGGTTACAGACTGGCTCCGGCCTGCATTTCCTCTCTTCTCCCTCAGTACGATCAGGTGTTAGTTAGAGAAAGTAATCATCCTTCCTTCGTTCACTGCAATTAAGATTCTGCCTGGGCTTCCTCCTGGCACACAATTACCTCTCCTCTGCTGTTTGCTCTAATGGCTCTTTCTGCTGGGACTATGGTGAGCCAGTGATTTTGATGGGTTGGGGATTCTCTTCTTTCTTTAACTCTGGAACCTTTAAAAAAAAAAAATCATTTGTAAACTCCCCCGTGTAATTACGGATCCTTATGATTAATTGTCCTTTGAAATTAGCCCGGGTCTCGCTTTCATTTTTTACTGCTACGAATATGAATTAATGTTAACTCTCCCCTTTTCTTTCACCCCGCCTTTCTAAAGCACATCTTTTGAATATTCATTGTCTGCTTGAAAAATGGGCACTGCCTTGCGCCTTGCATTAGAGCGCTGACACTCGGATATCGCTAAAAAGACCTATCTGGAATTAAAAGATGTTTTGGGTCGTAAATAATATTTAGAGGAGGTCATCAGGTGAAGTCCGCAAGCTCTTATTTAAATAACGTCTCATCTTTTAGTCGGGAAATGTCAGGAATATTCAAAGGAGAGCCTGGGCTTTTGTTTTCTTTCAGAAGGGAAGAGGATTCACATTTAATTCAGTTTGTATTTATTTAACCCTTGTGATAAATGGCAAGTTGAATAAGTAGCATATAATCACATTCAGCATATTGTCCTAATCTAATGTGTGGCTCTCAATGGCACCTTAAATAAGCATACATAATATGGTAATCTACACTAACGTCTGGATCATGTTAACATTATAACATTCCTGTGTATGCCGGGCAGCAGCAGACATTTTCATTGATCAAAGGCACAATCTTACAGTATCTTCTCTACACAGTAGTAATGTTACAAGCAATAGCAGTAGTAGTTTGTTTTGTATGGATAAAAACGATATATTGTTTTTAGGTCTGTCAACATCTCTTGTACGTCTAACTCACAAAATGGGAAAATGTACTGTACTTGAAGTTTAGTAAGCAGTGAGACCCCCTTTTGAGGTTCCACAGTTCTACAATAGCGCTGTGCGAGTGTGGACCGCACTGGGTGTTAATGGTACCTACATCAGGAAATACTGTAGCATTGTCAGCCTCAGTCGTCAGTGTCGGATGCCTCCCTGCATGTCATTGCGTTACATCCTCAGTCTCAACCTCCATGGCACAGGAGGTAGTGGACCTCACCTGTTAGGCTACTGCAGAGTTGCTGGTTCATTCCCCACTCTAGCTGCCCCCCCCCCAGATTGTTATAGAGGAGCCGTCGGAAAAGAATGGACCAATAAAGAGAAAAACCCACACGATGAATTTAATTACCGGCCATTAAATGGTTATGCGTTGTACAGTACATACCCTTCATCATATAGTTTCTCAAACTACGAGTGACAAATAATAGTATCGCGAAATCTAAATCTCTCCATCTTAGTAGCAATTACACTTAAAAAAAGAACAAAAAATATTCACTGCATTCATCAGTTTATTTATCACCATGATTTGCCATGTGCTGACACAAACTCATTATTATAAGACCGCATGCCCATCTAATTAGTTTAATTACTGCAATCCATAAATGCACTGGGCTACACTGCTAGAGCTCAAACAGGGGCCCAATAGCCTTGGTATATCGCTCTCTCACTCACACACAACAAGGATTCTAACAGAATTCAGAAATACATTTGAGTTGAAAGTGTAAACTTTGCTTTGTTATTATCAGGTTGACCCTGTCATTAAGAATGACTTACACATATCGGCACTTGGTCAAACAGCTGGATTTTTACTATGGCCAACATACCTTGCTCTAGGGTGAGGCGTTAAGGCAAAGGCTCACCTGTAATCTCCTCTAAAGCCCAGAGTGATTATCCTTGCGTAACACACGTTTCCACATAACATAAGTAATGATTTCACTGTACAACCATCGGTCAATTCTCATACAATACGTATGTCTTGGACACGATAAATCACTTAGAAATATAAGAGTCTTCTCATGGAATTAGACAAGTAAATCCAACAGAGAAGCAAGTGATAATCGTTAAATGAATTACATCTATAGTAAATGATAAGCGCTACCTCTGATTTCAGCCAACAATGTAATAAGATATAAGGTCAGGCAGCAGTCGGGCCTCCTGAGCTGAAGCAGGCTTCCCGTGGAACAGTATAGTGTTTCTGTTTAACTTTATAATCAGGCCTTTTATTAATCCAATGCTTTCCTTCCGCCTAATAATGCAACACAAATAAAATAAATTGTGATCAATGGACGCGAGCAGAGACAGATGAGGAGTCTGTCACACTGGGGATGATACCAATTCATCTCTCTAAATGCATCTCCATGGGGTTCTCTCGCTAAAGGATACAGATTACTGAAGCCCTTGTCTCGTAAAGAAATGCATGAGAAGAATCTATATAATAGAACAAGATGGAGAATCCCTCCCTTGCCCAATATTATTTATGCTGTTAATACTATGTCCCCCCTAAATGCAAAGCCTTATGAATGTTGAATACAGGGAATATAGAGCATTCGGAAAGTATTCAGACCCATGTACTTTTTCCACATTTTGTTACGTTACAGCCTTATTCTACAATGTATTAAATTTAAAAAATGTCCATATCACTCTACACGAAATACCCCATAATGACAAAGCGAAAACAGGGTTTTAGATAAACAGAAATGCCTTATTTACATAAGTATTCAGACCCTTTGCTATGAGACTCGACATTGAGTTCAGGTGCATCCTGTTTCCATTGATCCTCCTTGAGATGTTTCTACAACTTGATTGGAGTCCACCTGTAATAAACCCAATTGATTGGACATGATTTGGAAAGGCACACACCGGTCCCACAGTTGACAGTGCATGTCAGAGCAAAATCCAAGCTATGAGGTCGAAAGCATTGTCCGCAGAGCTCCGAGACATGATTGTGTCGAGGCACAGATCTGGGGAAGGATACCAAAACATTTCTGTAGCATTGAAGGTCCCAAAGTTTGGAACCACCAAGATTCTTCATAGAGCTGGCCGCCCGGCCAATCCTGAGCAATTTGGGGAGAAAGGCATTGGTCGGGGAGGCTACCAAGAACCCGATGGTCACTGTGACAGAGCTCCAGAGTTCCTCTATGGAGATGGGAGAACCTTCCAGAAGAACAGCCATCTGTGCAGCACTCCACCAAACAAGCCTTTATGGTAGATTGGCCAGACAGAAGCCACTCTGTAAAATGCACAGGACAGACGGTTTAGAGTTTGCCAAAAGGCACCTAAAGGACTCTGAAAAGAAACAAGATTCTCTGATTTGATGAAACCAAGATTGAACTCTTTAGCCTGAATGCCAAGCGTCACGTCTGGAGGAAACCTGGCACCATCTCTACGGTGGAGCATGGTGGCAGTATCATGCTGTGGGGATGCTTTTCAGTGGCAGGGAAACTAGTCAGGATCGAGGGAAAGATGAACGGCACAAACAGCGAGATCCTAGTTGAAAACCTGCTCCAGAGCATTCCAGACCTTGGACTGGGATAGAGGTTCACCTTCCAACAGGACAACGACCCTAAGCACACAGCCAAGACTGGCTTTGGGACAAGTCTCTGAATGTCTTTGAGTTGCCACTCAGCCAGAGGCCGGACTTGAACCGGATCGAACATCTCTGGAGAGATCTGAAAATAGCTGTGCAGCGATGCTCCCCATCCAACCTGATAGAGCTTGAGAGGATCTGCAGAGACGAATGGGAGAAACTCTCCAAATACAGGTGTGCCAAGCTTGTAGTGTCAAACCCAAGAAGACTCGAGGCTGTAATCGCTTCAACAGAGTACTGAGTAAAGGGTCTGAATAATTATGTAAATGTGATATTTCAGATTTTTTTAAATGTTTAATACATTTGTAAAAATGCCTAAATCTGTTTTTTAATTGTCATTATGGGGTATTGTGTGTAGATTGATGAGAAGAAAAAAAAACAATTGAATACATTTTTGAATAAGGCAGTAACGTAACAAAATGTGAAAAAAGTCAAGAGGTCTAAATACTTTCGGAATGCACTGTACTTTCTCCACTACCGTTCAAAAGTTTGGGGTCACCTAGAAATGTCCTTGTTTTTGTCAACAGTGAAGAGGCGACTCCTGGATGCTGGCCTTCTAGGCAGAGTTGAAGAAAAAAAAGCCATATCTCAGACTGGCCAATAAAAAGAAAAGATTTAGATGGGCAAAAGAACACAGACAATCTCAATCTTTTCTTTCTATTGGCCTGTCTGATATATGGCTTTTTCTTTGCAACTCTGCCTAGAAGGCCAGCATCCAGGAGTCGCCTCTTCGCTGTTGACATTGAGACTGGTGTTTTGTGGGTACTATTTATTGAAGCTACCAGTTGAGGAATTGTGAGGCGTCACACTCTAATGTACTTGTCCTTTTGCTCAGTTGTGCACCGGGGCCTCCCACTCCTCTTTCTATTCTAGCTAGAGCCAGTTTGCACTGTTCTGTGAAGGGAGTAGTATACAGCATTGTACGAGATCTTCAGTTTCTCTGCAATTTCTCATGGAATAGTCTTCATTTCTCAGAACAAGAATAGACTGACGAGTTTCAGAAAGAAAGTCCGTTGTTTCTGGACATTTTGAGCCTATAGCAGTATATAGCCTACCAAAAGCATATAGACCTATAACAATATATACTGAGCAAAAATTAACGCAACATGCAACAATTTCAATCAAATGCATTTATAAAGCCCTTTTTACTTTAGCCAATGTAACAAAGTGCTATACAGAAACTCAGCCTAAAACTCCAAACAGCATTTAATGCAGATGTAGAAGCCCAAAATAAATTCAGCCCTACACTATGGATTTCACCTGACTGGCAATACATATAGGCTTTTATTGGTCACAGATACCTTTAAAAAAAAGGTAGGGTCGTGGATCAGAAAACCAGTCGGCATCTGGTGTGACCACCATTTGCCTCATGCAGCGTGACACATCTCCTTCACATAGAGTTGATCAGGCTGTTCAATGGCTGCACGAAGTTGCTGGATGTTAGCGGGAACTGAAACACTCGTCACACAAGTCAATCCAGAGCATTCCACACATGCTCAACGAGTGGGTGAAGAACTGGGACATTTTCAGCTTCCAGGAATTGTGTACAAAACCTTGCAACACGGGGCCGTGCATTATCATGCTGAAATATGAGGTGATGCCGGCGAATGATTGGCACAACAAGGATTTCGTCACGGTATAGCTGTGCGTTCAAATTGCCATTGATAAAATGCAATTGTTTTTGTTGTCCGTAGCTTATGCCTGCCTATATCATAACCCCACCGCTACCATGGGGCACTCTGTTCATAACGTTGACCTCAGCAAACAGCTCGCCCACACAACACAATACATGTGGGTTGCAGTTGTGATATCGGACGTACTACCAAATTCTCTAAAACGAAGTTGGAGGCAGCTTATGGTAGGGAAATGCACATTCAATTCTCTGGCAACAGCTCTGGTGGGCATTCCTATTCCTGCAGTCAGCATGCCAATTGCACGCTCCTTCAACTTGAGACATCTGTGGCATTGTGTTGTGTGAACAAAATCTCACATTTTAGAGTGACCTTTCTTGTCCCCAGCACATGGTGCACCTGTGTAATGATCATGCTGTTTAATCAGCTTCTTGATATGCCACACATCTCAGGGGGATGGATTACCTTGGCAAAGGAGAAATGCTCACTAAGAGGGATGTAAACAAATCTGTGCACAACATTTTAGAGAAATAAGCATTTTGTGTGTATGGAAAATGCCTGGGATCTTATTTCCGCTCATGAAACATGGGACCAACACTTTACATGTTACATTTATATTTTTGTTCAGTGTATATTGGTTGATGTTTCCTAATTATCCGGGCCCCCGAGCAGTCTAAGGCACTGCATCTCAGTGCTAGAGGCGTCACTACAGACCCTGGTTCGATCCTGGGCTGTATCACAACCCGGCTGTGATTGGGAGTCCCATAGGCCGGTGCACAATTGGTCCAGCGTCATCCGGGTTAGGGTTTGGTTGGGGTAGGCCGTCATTGCAAATAATATTGTTTTCTTGATTGACTTGTCTAGTTAAAAAAAGGTTAAAAAACATGTTTTTAGTATTGAAACTCAATGGGTTATTTATCCAGTTGATGGTAGTTTCTGTATTCTATCAAGTCCACTTCTTGTTCATAAGGTCTGTTTTCATATCTCAATGTTAAGCCACACCCTACACATGGGCAGGAGATTTAGGGTGGAACTAAGACGAGGCATTCTGCTAAATACTGGGGAAATTAGAGAATTCAGGAATTGTGACGCAAGTGTGGCTTTGGTTTTTCATCTCTGAGAGAGGACCGGTAATGAAAAAGAAACCAGTGTGGCGTTAGGGTAAGGAGGAACTAATCATAACAGTGCAGCGTGAAAGCCCTGTGATGGCCAGTCAACCAGGCAAGCACACCCCTGCAGTAAATACGGAATTCCCTGTAGCTCTGTCTCAGAACCAGAAGCCAGGAGTCACCCAGGTCACTGCCTTCCTTCACTAGAGCTCTAATAAAATACCAAACAGCCAATTAAATTGTCACATTTAAAGTGAGGCAGTGGAATTACTCAGCACACGATCATCATGAGGCATATTTTGAGACGCTCAATCTGAATTTCTTCTTCCTCCTCTAGTTTGGGAAGTTGTACCAGCTGGTCCAGTCTAAAAATGTCTATAGATGGCTGATATCATAGATAGGTGTTTACAACAAAGCCAAGAGAAAAACATGTCTTAGCCTGTGTATTTGACACACAAAGCTTCTCAGTCTTAAGGCTTCTCCATTTTAAAGGGAGCAATTGTCTGGTATTTCAGGAGGCCCAAGGTCAAATTTAGCCAGGGTCGTAAATTGCTTTGTTTGATGGCCTACATTTGCCTCAATAGCAGGGGGAAGGCCAACCCCATAAAAACTTAAAAGAAGAGCCAGCGACTCTGGGCTTGGCTGTCAGCATTGTTGTCCCGGGGAGACAGTGTTCCCACTAGAAGGAGGGATGTTTCAGGGTGAATAAAGCTTGTTATGGCCCCAATTGGCAGCCAGAGGTTCAGAGAGATCATTACTTCCAGGGAAGGCTGCCTCTGTCTGGGTAGTCACAATGGCAACCTCAAAGCTGAGGAGCCATCCTATTGTCCACTCAGCAGCCGTGGTGTCCTGTCCAGGACATGGCATTGTGCTCCTTCACACTCAGTACCTCTGGAGACACAATTCATTCTCCATAGCTAAGTTGATAGGGCATGGCATTTTCATTGCCAGGTGAGTGGGTTCAATTCCCGGGACCAGTTGTACATAAAATGTGACTATGTCGCTTTGGATAAAAGCTGCGGTAACACTTTACATAAAATGGCCCCTTTTACTATGTAACTACACAGTAATAACTGTAGTAACATTTACCAGTAGAAATTAGGAAGTATGAATTTGCTTTAAAAAACAAACATTTTAAAATGTAATTTCTACCGGTAAACATAATTTCTCATCTTTTGGTTGCTGGAGAAACGACCCCCCCGTTCTATTAGTCCTATATTTAAGGACGTGACCCAGTTGTTCATTCTATATATTCTTATCCCTTGCTTGCTAGCTAGACAACGAGTTACCGCTGACACAGTCCCGACCTCTGCAGCCAGAATAACAGCAAAGTAGCTGCGTTTGCATTTGTTTTAAGCTGCTTTCTATGGACATTAATTTGGATACATCCCATAACAATGAGCTGCTGAGGCCCAATTTTTGCCTGGCATAATGCCTTCTCGCCAGGACACTCGTCGACCCTGTTACTTACGAGGAGAGCACATTGCTTAACAAACACTATGCTAGGAAGCTAGCTAACTAGTTTGTTACTAGCAAACCTGACAATATGACAACCAAATTCCAAAATATCAGTTGCTGAAAACACCTGGTCAAACTAGAAATATCAGCAACGACTATTTAACAATGCAGTGGTATATTTAAGCAATAAGGCCCGAGGGGGTGTGGTATATGGCCAATATACCATGGCTAAGGGCTGTTCTTAGGCACAATGCATCGTGGAGTGCCTGGACACAGCCCTTATACCACAAACATTATAAACTGGTTACCAAAGTAATTAGAGCATTAAAAATACATGTTTTGTCATACCCGCGGTATACGGTCTGGTATTATAAACTGAGTGGTTCGAGCCCTGAAAATGCTGTGGTATATCAGACAGTATACCAGTTACTGGCCCCATGTTCTTAACCGCTAGGCTTCCTGCCGCCGCCCCACATCCACTTTCTGAAGGTTATTCCATATGTGTAACTGCTGATGTTATTACACTATCATGTTCCACTATGTAGCTAATGTTTTGTAATTATACGTTTGAAACCTTTGAATTACCATGTTAATAACTCAAACTAAAATCGGACCTTGTTACATGTAACTACAATGTAACACTACCACTGAATCCACACGTAATACCAGGGTTGATAAGTAGGCTGGGACCTGGTAACAACAATTTTACACCCTGCCATGAATTACCAGTCATTTTCAATGAGTTTATTTCTATGTTATGACCTGTCTTAAAGGCTATACTGAATCAAGCTTAATGTACGAACAATGTAGTTACATAGTATATACTTGTCATTTTCATGTATCTACCCAGGAGCAAGCAATGTTATGTAAAGTGAAACCCAGTAGGATATAACCTTTAAAATTACTATGTAATTACAATGCAACCATCTTTGCAGACACTGGTCCAACCAGGAGCAATTATGGTGATTCTGTAACCTTTTTATTGACCTGGTTGGAAAACTTATTGACATTGTGCCAGTGCTTAGCTAGCTGTGAATAATAACGCTAACTAGCGTTATACAACCATATTAGTACGTTTGACTAACTAAAATGAGTTACTCCTTTGAGTCTCAAATGTGGAAATTGAATTTAAATGGTTTTAATAGGAATCTTTGTCTTTGTCACTTCACTTTACATTTAAGTTGCTTGCTCCTAGGCAAGTACATTGTAAAGACATGTATATCCCTTGTAACAACATTGTAATTACAGAATTGGTTGTAAGTGCAAAGTAACGTAAAGGGTTATACCTAATGTTCTCCTGTCTCCTAATTTTGTCTGTTGTCTGCAAAGGTTGTTACATCGTAACTACCTTGTAATTGTAACTACATTGTTCGTACATTAAGCTTGATTCAGTATAGCCTTTAAGACAGGTCATAACATAGAAATAAACTCATTGAAAATGACTGGTAATTCATGGCAGGGTGTAAAATTGTTGTCACCAGGACCCAGCCTACATATCAACCCTGGTATTACGTGTGGATTCAGTGGTAGTGTTACCTTGTAGTTACATGTAACAAGGTCCGATTTTAGTTTGAGTTATTAACATAGTAAATCACAGGTGACTTTCAAACATGTAATTGTAAAACATTAGCTACATAGTGGAACAAGAGTGTAACAACGTCAGTAATTACACGTGGAATAACCTTCAGCAAGTGGATGTGTAATTACAAAGTCCTTGTTCCAATTGTGTAATAACCTTTACCATGTAATGACATAGTAACTACAATTACTAAAGTTATTACTGTGTAGTTACATAGTAATAGGGGCAACTTAATGTAAAGCATTACCTACAGGCCTATTATATAATTTATTGCAGGGAAATGAATTCAACCCAAAGCATCCTCTTCAGAACCAATAACACTAGTATCCTACTTTTAAAAAATACATAGAAATAAGCTAGTATCTCTAAACTTTACTTGATGTGGACAGGGTCAAAAGCGTGCCTGATGAAGAAGATTAAACTACAGGGAACATAAAATACACTTGGCAGAGATTTAATTTAATGACATTTTAAACTTCAAAAAGAGAAGATTGATGTTCTCAGGACTTATTGATAGTCATTAACCACACACGATTAAATCCAAGCCATTTGCCAAAAATCTGGTGACTCTTTCTAAAGGACTATGTACATCTACCTAATTTCACATAACCATAACATACCTCTCTCTTCATCATCATTTCACTTAGATACTTTCTTTGAAATGTATATCTGCCCTTAAAAGTAAAAGCACATGAAGAGTATAGACCTCCTTACGTTCCTATGAGTTAAGATGTAAGCAGCCACAGAGGCAGTGCTTGGGCTCCAGCCTCCCTCCCAGTAGGCCACACCCAGCTTCCCAGCCTCCCCCACACTCAACCACCCCCTACATCCACACCCGGCCACCCCCCACATCCCGGCCACCTCAACACACATCCTCCATGTACGCAGCTGCATCTGCTCCTCATTAACACATCGTAATGAGGCGTTGCACCGGAGATAAATTCAAGCCCTGGGTCCTGGGGTCTGCCGTTCTGCTCTCTACCCCTTCAGACAGACGCATCACACTGCTCCAACACTGATCCACTGTGAGGGGTGGATGGGTGCTAGTGTTTCCAGAGGTACCCGGATGTATGAACACGGGACTCTGTCCCTCTCTCTCTCCTGGCTGTGAGAGCGAGAACATTAAAAGTGGTCAGTAGAGTAGCTGCTGGCTACACATAAAAATCCCACAGGTTCCCCATTCAGAGGCACGGCCGCAAAGCGGATAATGAGTTCCATAAAACCGTCAGGAGGAAAGAATAAATGTGTGTCGGATACGCTGCCCATAATTCAGATGTGCCCCTAAGTAGCTGGAAGAATTATAAGAAATGGTTTTCAATGGCATTGATCAGACTAGCCTGCAGAAATACGAATGTGGTAAAAATGTGGTAAGAGCCTGCAGTAACTCTCTATCCTGGGAGTCACCGTGGCCTGCAGTTTGGAGCCAGGCCAAGCCCAGCTTTCTTTATGTGCAGAAGTTAAACTCTCTTTAAGGATTCAGGTAACATAGTTTCCCCAGAATTAATCTTTCCTTTACCTTCACAGTAAATGGGGCCAACATTGTTATTTTCTTGGCAAGTGTTATGGCATATAGGACTGCAACCACGGCTATGTCTACAGTAGCTGTGTTAGCAATATCATATCTTATATGGAATACGGCGTATTTACCCAAATGTTGACTGAAAACTGTCTATAGTATGTACCTGAGTGAAACTGCAGTTTTTAAAATAAAGTAAGACATAAGGGATAATATTTGCTTAATACATATTAAGACAGATCAATTTCATTTACAATCACACAATTTTATTAGTCTAACATTACCATAAATATGAAGTCCAAATAAATATGGATGCAAATCTGATTTACTTGAATCTGAAAGAGTAGGCGTCCCTGAACAGGCCTATTTTGACAAATGAATGTGACACGCAGAGGGAAAATAATTTGACAGGTGACAAATGTTGAGACGTGATACAATCTGAAAAGCAGGGAATCTGAAATATGACTTACTCCATTAAAATCATTCACCAAGGATGCTGAATACTAGCTTAAAGATATAAAATATCTGACATGATTTCCTTTCATTTGATTAAGTCTTTTGATGAGTAAATTAAAAACTAATCTTGGCAAGAAGAGACAAATGGTCCAATTACGGTTTTGCTTGGCTGTTTTGTCTTAATATCAGTGTTTTGTTATAGCGTTGTAAATATAGTAGCCTACATGGCTTGCTGTGGAAAGCAAGGATCAGCTTGCTGCTAGATTCTATTCATAATATTTGCAGGGGAAATGATATAGCACACATATACTGTTTGCAGGCTCAGCACTGAACCTTGAACCTTCAGATAATAACACTAACACAGTTGCTGAGAACATGAGTTTCTCTGAACATGGGAATATAATTGGATGAGGGGCCAATGCCTCTAAGAAAACAATATAATGTAATTGAAATAATAACACCATCTACCCAACATGTTTGAATTGGCCTGGCGGAGGCAGTGGTATTTCTGTTATGAATACAGTATTGTATGAGATGAGGTTCTTTGGTTGAATGCATAGGCATGTTGTGTTTACATTTTGTTAATCAAGGGAGCATGTTTACTGTGCCCAAAAGCGATTCCAGCTGCTGCCCCTCCGTCTGTCCATATATAGTCAATCTGAACCAGGTTTAAAGGATTCCATGTTCCACTCTGTGCAGACCTAATGACAGGATGCTGATGGTACACCAACCAAGGAGGCTCCAAAGCGTTAAAGTTCATCGTGATCAGCTGTGGTGTGGTGTTCACATGACAAACTAAGAGGAACAGTATTAGAGCATGGTGGCACTATTTTAAACTTGACTAAACCTTCAATTTCCCATGAGTCATTTATATAGGTGCTTTCTCTAATCAAGGACAATTACCACTGGCAGAACTTTCAAAGGAAGGACTACCTGTCAGTGTCTCAGTCAGAGGATGACCCTCGGGTTCAGACAGGGATCCTGCTTGGCAGACGCCTGCCTTTCAGCATTGGGTTCTGAGGAGCGTTGCGCCCACTGTCATAGGAGGAGTTCCTGCATGCTGAAAGAGAAAATGTAAAGATAGTGCCCAGCCACACACTAACAGTGCTTCCTCACCCCGGTTTCTCATATTTCTGGGAACAGGAACATTAAACGCGTTTTTTGCGCAACGACAGCACACCTCTACTATTGACCAACTGTATTACGGGTTTACTTTTCAACTTTCCAACTAGTTTTTCTGCAGCCCAGCCACAAATCAATTCTGGTGAGTTTCTTGGTGAATCTGAAAGGTCAAAGTGGGTCATTCACTACATTACAGAATGAAAAACACCAGACCAAGATATAAAAAATAAAAAAAACTACGGTTAAAGGATTTGATGTTTTGCTGTATTTGGTGTAGTTAAATGTGTAGTTTAAATTTTTTCATAACAGCATACCTATTTTGCTGGGGTGTTTTGAAATAGAAATACATGATGCATGTCTGACCGTGTGGCGCTGTATGTGAGCATTGGCTTGCTTTGATTGGACTGTGCTACAGATTCCATCACACTCAGGGTTTGTTGACACACAGTAGTCTTGACCACTCAGCTCAGCACGGGTGGAACTTCAAGATTGCCAATTTCCTGTTGAGCTGCATCTGACGCGATTTTGCCAAAACAAAACGGTGAATTACTTCAATAAACAGCTGGCGTATGATTTGATCCTTTGTCAAGCGTAGGACTTTTTGAGGTAATTTTCGCAGCACACATCCGCAACCTCCAACATAAATGTGGGCACAAATAAATGCAAAGGGAAATGTAAACAAAAATGTTGATTAGTTACATATGTTCAAACATTCAAATGATCTTTTATGCATTGGTTTGTTTTCTCAGTGTTGTTTTTCAGATTCCCATGATTTACTGGTCATGAATTTATGCAACAGGGGAAACAGCAGGCATGCTTGGGGGCTATAACTCACAGGCTACAATTTGGCATTATTTACATTCGATACGATATAAACCTGATTTCTCATTCTGTTTTATGAATGCTGTGTAAACCCTTTAGAGGGAACACTGTGAACCGCTGTGTATAACATACTGTATGCACAATTCAATATGTGCCATCCATCTTTCAGTCAGCTGATAGGTGCCTTGAACATTTTGAAGAGTGGTTGAAAAGCTTAGGTGTGACATCAAAATATTATCAGGCAGACCTTCACAATGTGATGAGGGTTTCTGTAAAGACACTTGGCTGTACTTAATGGACGAGCAAACGGTCCCTCTGGTCCAAATGTTATTTTTATGGCTGATTTTGGCAGGCAGCCTTTACTTTCATTAGGCCACTTCTTCATTATTAATAATGCATTGATGGAAAGGCAGGGCTTTTGGGGAGGAGACGCTCATTCTGTAAATGGTGTCTCAGTCAGTCAGCCACAGGGGCAATGCAGAGCTAATGGATTCTGATGATCAAGTCTTCTAAATGGGTTTAGAAAGGATACCAACAAGAAATCCAAGTCTGTGCAAATATTGCCAGAAGAAATGTACAAGGCATTATATATTCAATGATAATAATAACAACCATATATTTGATGTATTTCAATCATTCTCAAGAATAGTATTGATGGAGTTGTAAAACTATTTAATTTGTTTGTGTTTTCATTTGCAAAGCTTGGATTCCTCAGGCTATGCGGAGGCGCAGTGGGTTTGTTATGTTTCTCTTATTGATTGGATGGTAGTGTATTGCTTAATTAAATTGCCACATATCCTTACTTGGTGGCGCAGAACAAGCTTTTTGAGAATCATGGACAGGAAACAAGAAAGACAGAAATAATTGACAGTTTCAAACTCCCGCAGGCAACTAAGAATAACAAACTGGAACAGCTTCTGGGATTATTGAAATGCTGTATTCTAGATGTTAGGGCTACTCAAAGACACAACAAACCAACACTGCAGTAACTGAATGAGCTCTGCTCCCGATTGGTGCAGCGGTCTAAGGCACTGCATCTCAGTGCTAGAGGCATCATTACAGACCCTGGTTCGATTCTGGGCTGTATCACAACCGGCCGTGATCAGGAGTCCCATAGGGCTACTCAAAGACACAACAAACCAACACTGCAATAACTGAATCAATACATATCAATTCAAATACACTATATATACAAATGTACAGTGCATTCAGAAAGTATTCAGACCCATTGAATTTTTGTTACATTACAGCATTTATTCTAAAATGGATTAAATAGTTTTTTTTCTGCCCTCATCAATCTACACACAATACCCCATAATGACAATTTTTTTGCAAATGTATAAAAAATGTAAATCTGAAATATTCATGTAAGTATTCAGAACCTTTATGCAGTACTTTCTTGAAGCACCTTTGGCAGCGATTATAGCCTCAAGTATTCTTGGGTATGACGCTACAATCTAGGAAGAGTCTTGGTGGTTCCAAACTTCTTCCATTTAAGAATGATGGAGGCCACTGTGTTCTTGGGGTTGTTCAATGCTCCAGAAATGTGCTGGTACCCTTCCCCAGATCTGTGCCTCGACACAATCCTGTCTTGTAGCTCTAATTCCTTCGACCTCATGGCTTTGTATTTGCTCTGACATGCACTGTCAACTCTGGGACCTTATATAGATAGGTGTGTGCCTTTCCAAATAATGTCCAATCAATTGAATTTACCACAGGTGGATTCCTATCAAGTTGCAGAAACATCTCAAGGATGATCAATGGAAACAGGATGCACCTGAGCTCAGTTTCGAGTCTCGTAGCAAAGGGTCTGAATACTTATGTAAATAGGGTATTTCTGTTATTTATTTTTAATAAATGTGCAAAAATGTCAACCTGTTTTTGCTTTGTATTTTGTATTTGGGGTATTCACCAGATTGATACTCACCAGATTGATGAGGGAAACATTGATTTAATGCATTTTAGAATAAGGCTGTAACATAACAAAATGTGGGGAAAAAGGGAAGGGGTCTGAATACTTTCTGAATGCACTGTATGTGGACCCCTTAAAATACGTGGGTTTGGCTATTTCAGCCACACCCGTTACTGACAGGTGTATAAAATCGAGCACACACCTATGCAATGTCCATAGACAAACATTGGCAGTATAATGGCCTTAATGAAGAGCTGAGTGACTTTCAACATGGCACTCTCATAGGATGCCACCTTCCCAACAAGTCAGTTTGTCACATTTATGCCCTGCTAGAGCTTCCCCAGTCAACTGTAAGTGTTGTTTTTGTGAAGTAGAAACGTCTAGGAGCAACAGGGGCGGCAGGGTAGCCTAGTGGTTAGAGCGTGTGACTAGTAACCGGAAGGTTGCGAGTTCAAGCTGACAAGGTACAAATCTGTCGTTCTGCCCCTGAACAGGCAGTTAACCCACTGTTCCTAGGCCGTCATTGAAAATAAGAATTTGTTCTTAACTGACTTGCCTGGTTAAATAAAGTTTTGTTTTTTAAACAACGGTTCAGCCGAAAAGTGGTAAGCCTCACAAGCTCACAGAACGTGAGTGATGAAGCGTGTGGCGTTTAAAAAATTGGCTATCCTTGGTTGCATCACTCACTACCGAGGCTGTTATAGCAACAAAGGGGGGGGGGGAAACTCCATGTTACAGTAATGCCCATGATTTTTGAATGATATGTTCGGGCGAGCAGGTGTCCACATACTTTTGGTCATGTAGTGTATGTCAGTAACCTCTTCGTGGTGTTTATCCCTGGCAGACTGGTGGTGTGGTTCCACCCAGCCAGTGCAGGACTCTGTAGGCCAGATGTCTGTGTGTGTGTGTGTGTGTGTGTGTGTGTGTGTGTGTGTGTGTGTGTGTGTGTGTGTGTGTGTGTGTGTGTGTGTGTGTGTGTGTGTGTGTGTGTGTGTGTGTGAGCCCCCTTCTCACCCCCATGGAGCTGGCTCACTGGGGGCCTGCAGGTCTACTTCCATCTATTTGGTGTAATTGGCATCAGTGTACACCTTGGAGTCCTTTAATTCCCTCCTATTTCAGCCACCATGAGGGAGACCATCTGTCCTGCTGCCTCCTTCTCCCCCAACCCTCTGAGGCAGGTCCCTCCCAGTCCGCACGGACATGCACGCACGCACGCACACACACACATACACTAAAACACATACTATGCACGCATAGCCGCAGCACCCCCTGATAAATCACAATAAAAAATACATGAAAATAACTGGCACAAAAGTTTTCCACCAAATTAGTCCACTCTACCTTTATTACAACTGTATAGGCGGAGCCAAGTAAAATAC
Source organism: Oncorhynchus keta (assembly GCF_023373465.1). Classification (NCBI taxonomy): domain Eukaryota; kingdom Metazoa; phylum Chordata; class Actinopteri; order Salmoniformes; family Salmonidae; genus Oncorhynchus; species Oncorhynchus keta. Next base: position 37,126,283 of record NC_068454.1, read on the forward strand.
TCATCAGCAGAGCAGGGAGAAATGCAAAACAAATTCAGTACCCCCACCCTAAAACATCTTCCCACAGCCATGTACGCACACACAGACACATACACAAACACACACACACACACTTGAAAGGGCTGGAGAGCGCCAGCAGGATCCCTCGTCTCTGTCCGGGACACTAGGCATACAGTAGATACATCACACCTCACTCCAGCCAAGGCTAACTCTCTGCAATCAAAGGAAATTAGGTCATTTTTATTGGGAGCCAATGATGGTGGCCATGATGCAGTCAGTTGAAAGGTAAAAAGCCGACGAGAAAATGAAAGTACGTCTGACACTGTGCTCCATCTGCTGCGTTCACTCTATACTTGATTACATTTTCACACACCTAAGAGAATTACGTAGATCAATTGCATTGAATATGGAACAATGTGATGTTCTCAATGTGTAGTAATCTCTGCTTGGCCAACTTCAGGTTGGTATCCTCCCCCTTTTAAGAGCAAGGCTTTACTGTTGCTATTTTCTGCTGTTTCTACCAGCCCTGTCCCTGGGGAGGCCAGAGCCAAGCTGTTCGCAGCCAACGCTGCCGCGTGTTCTCTCCTGAGGTGGCCGACCGTGTTCTGTTGTGGAGACTGCAGCTTCGTTCCAGAGGACTACTGTCAGCTAGGGCTTGACCCCGGGCGCGTCGGCAGGACAGGTGCTGTGCAGGTGCACATGTTTTCAGACAGCTTTACACTTGGCTCCGTTCCACCGCTCTTCTTGGAACCTCAGTGTCTCACAGTGGCGTCCTGCTTACTGGACATGCAGGGTGTAAATGCCAAGACCTCCCAGACAAATTACATCAACACCAATTTCAAACGTTGGCACGTCAACATGCTGTGCAACAAACTTAACATGCCAAATAAATAATGGAATTAAGCCGCGGTATTATTAGAGGAAATTCATTTCCTGTCTTTATTTATTTGGTTGTGCGGGTGCGTCCACTCATATATTCTTTGTTGTGGTTTTCTAGACCGCAGCGCTAGTGTCTGGGGCACGCCTGATTTGAAAATACCAGCCCATCTCATTAACATGCACAGATAGAGCTGCGAGGGCCAATTACATTCATCAGCGGTGTCTCCAAGTCGTTAATATTTTATGGCAACACGCTCCCCCAGCCGCCGCAGCAGCAACACACCGGTGCTCTTACATTATTCTACAGCGTAAGACATGGGATCAAAACATCCCCCCTGCAAACACACATTTCTGGGTCATCACGGCACAAGCATGAAAAATGAGGGGAGAGGGAACTTGACGGAAATTCTCCTCGTGGTAGTGCTACTTTGTATGGTAGCCGATCATGAACGTACTGTCAACAATATCAATGGAATAACCTGTATTATTGACCGTCAAATAATCATTTATTTATTTCAACAGTCAGAACAGTCTAAACACAGGAAGTAATCCATTAAAACGAGGAAATGAGAAGGAACTCACATCTGTTATAGGAGGACGATGAAAAGCGGGTCTTCGAGGCATTGCACTAATGCTGAGTGGGCTGAAACAAAACCTGTGATAAAAAATATTAATTAAAGCTCCAGTGAATTGAGATAGCATAATAATTAACGCAAAGCAGTCGGCAGAGGAATTATGGGTCCTCAAGAAATTATGAGTGCATCCACTGCATCAGCAGTTCTAACGGCGAATAGGAGTCAACAACGGATGCAGAAACAGCCTCATTAGCTAGCAGTCTAAGAGGAGAGGAGAGGGGCTGAAGCCTGCAGAGACTGAGATTTCAGCTCATTTTCACCACACACATCAAATGAGGACATCACTCCCATCAAGAGCTCAAATTCCCATGTGCATATCTATCACTGTCTGTGGTGCACCTCTTCACACACAACATGCATGGGAAACAGATGAGTGGACACTTGATTGGTGCGAGGTGATTTGTTTTCTCTTCAATTCAAATGTCATATAACTCAGTGTTGTCAAACAAGAGAGGAAGTTAGGAGGTGGAAAACAGGATGTAAAGGGGGTCATTCTAACAATCCAGTGACTTTTGGACCTCTTAACTTTTGGGGGGGGGGTATATATTTTTTTATTTGTTTAGTATTCTATTAGAAAAAGGAAATGCTTGACTTTCAGAAAAACATATTGATGAAGCTCAGGCACATAATCCCATAAAGGCATTGCATAATCCTAACAGGGTGGGTGTTTTTTTAGCCTAAATTAGCCATAACTCTGTATGTTGTTTGGGATTAACGAGCATAATGGTAAACACTTGAAAATGATTGAAACTTCTATATGCATGTATTTTAACATTTAGAAATGTGAAAAACATTCTATATATAGGGAACAAAAATATAAATGCAACATTTAGTGTTGATCCCATTTTTTTATGAGCTGAAATAAGATCCCAGAAATGTTCCATATGCACAAAAAGCTGAGGAGTATTTCTCTCTGTAATAAAGCCCTTTTGAGAGGAAAGACTCATTCTGATTGACTTGGCCTGGCTACCCAGTGGGTGGTCCTGGCTCCCAAGTGGGTGGGTTTATGCCCTCCCAGGCCCAACCATGGCTGCGCCCCTGCCCATGTGAAATCCATAGATTAGGGCCTAATGAATTTATTTCAATTGACTGATGTCCTTCTACGCACTAACTCAGAAAAATCTTTTAAATTGTTGCATGTTACTTTTATATTTTTGGTCAGTATACGTTTTCCTAATGGTGGATATGTATGAGTGAGACAGAGTATCATCGTGAAAAAATATATATTTAGTTTTGCGCCATTGTTTCCCCAAATGACAACACTTCCTGAAAATGTCGTTGTAGGAAGGGGTTGTTTTCTAAAAGCAGAATTACTACAAACCTAACGAGTGGAAAGTGATATCAGGGACACACAATGTTAAATACAATAATAATAATTACAATAACTTTTTGAGAAAGATTTGAACTTGGTCTAAAAAATAATAAATATTTTAAATAGTTTATTTTATGGCTTATATTTTTCTTAGAAGTTGATGAATAACACCTGGAGACATGGCAAAAACACCTACTGTACTTCCACTGGGGGAAAGAGTGTTTTAAAATGAATAAAATTACTTTTCAAGATCCATATTTGTGTGTTTTTAAGGTAAAGGACACCTAACCTTATAGTTAAAGCCTATTCTACACTAAATTAGAAGTTATATTTCTTGGGGACAGAAAATTCCCCGCATTATAGGAATGACCCAAAGGATCGACTGAATGACACGGGAAAAAGTCATCCGTGTTACACCTCCTTGATTAGGTCGGCAACACTATCTGAATGAACAATAGGTTTCCTCACAACTGTTGTTTGCGTACAGATACTGCCAGCATTCCCTGAGCTTGAGCAACATGAACCTTCTCATCCTTAAACCCTTTGACAGTCCTGCGTAGTGCCTTCCAGTAATTGTTTTCCAAATGAAAAATAATTCCTCCTGCTGTGGGAAGCTCTCACTCCTTCACCCATAACATGGAATTGTATTTCGTCACACTTTATTCATTAGAGTAGTGCTCTGGCTCCAGATTTCCTCCTCTGTCATGTTGAGGGCCATCGTGAGAAAATGAAAAGCAGAACATAACAGAGAGATGCCTGGGGAGTTATCAAAGGGAAAGAGTCTAACCCCCCACACACACGCACACACACACACAGGATTGTATTGCCTTGATGTATTGAACTGAATCCAAGAACAACGATCTGTAACAAATCTATTGCCAGGCTTCTGTAATTCCTATATCGACATCTCTAATGAGAGTGGCCAGTCTTTAGAACGCTAGCTACAGTGCTGAGGAGAATGCCTGAGGAGACAAGCTCCACTGGTAACAACAACCTGCAGACAAGCCCCCTGGTTCTGCTTCCTGGTTCTGCTAAGGCTCACGCTGAGATTGATCTGTGCTCCTCTCTGACAAATGTTGAGAACGGCCATTTAAATGTAAAGCTGCTGCTTGGCAAAGTGAGGGTAAGGGTCACTTCTTTACAGTACAATTTCCTCCCACAGCATTGTCCTTTCACTTCCTCTCAGCACCAGCAATCACATCCAGAGGGAGTGTGCATTGGATTAAAAATGTACAGTAGCAGGTCTGCTGCTGACACCAACTATGGTACTGAGAATAGTTGGCATAATATTGATTAGCTACAAAAATCATAATAGTTGTGTATAAAATGAATATTTCAATCATTACATGTCGAGAAACCAAATGTTATATGACACCATGAATATATTAACATTTGGGTGATAATTGTGCAGGATGTCAAGCAGTAAATGGTATGAATGGTGCAGATTTGTGATAAATAATTGTTCATTAATATTGTGACTGCATGCTGCAAATTAATTCATACTCCAGTGAGCATCGCAATAAACCTTTGCCATTGCAATATAGCCAGGTTCAGTTCTCATTCCATTGTAATTTCCACATTATTACTTTTCTATTTCCCAAATAAATTCATGATTTGATATACTATAGGTGATAAACAAAGTTTTGCTTGAAAAGAAAAAGAGAATACTTACAAGTTCTCAGCATCACAATTCATTCACAACTTGTAAATTGCACACATGCAGCCAGGGTTGAATCTAAATTACATTTAAAAACGTCAATCTGATGATCTATTCTTTATTCAACAAGGACATTTCTTATCGACGTCTGAGCATCAATTTGATCATGTTAAATGAAATCCCTCGTAATCACAATTTTAAAATATTGTTTTTGGGTTCCAAAGACATTGAGCGTCTTCAAACACAGTCGGTAACAAATGGAAAACAATAAAGCGACATAATGGCAAAACCTTTTGCACATTACTCACTGCTGTTATCTAGCCTATCAAACCAGTACAAGCCTCCGATCTCATTTCACAAACAGCTAGGATTGCCTCAGCGTAATGCGTGAACGCCACATTCTGCATATCAACCATCTTCCTCCTGACAAATGGGGAATTTAATCAAACTGCAAGGGAGGGAAACCAGGGCTGTATCAGAGCAAAGCCGAACAGGACTGGAGCTGAGACGACTGAGATGACTCACCAGGAAATGAAAAAGTAGACTGGTCTGTGTGATGGGAAACATCATAATCATCATAATCATTCTTCAAACCATGATCTCTATCTTTACCAGTGGAGGCTCCTCAGAAGAGGAAGGGGAGGACCATTCTCCTCAGTAAATTTCATAAAAATAGTGAAACATAAGTTAAACTTTTTAGATTAAACTATACTAAATATATTCACGTCAACAAATAATTGATTAAAACATACTGTTTTGCAATGATGTACAGTAGCCTCAACAGCACTCTGTAGGGTAGCACCATGGTGTAGCTGGAGGACAGCTAGTTTCCGTCCTCCTCTGGGTACATTGGCTTCAATACAAAACCTAGGAGGCTGATGGTTCTCACCCCCTTCCATAGACTTACACTGTAATTATGACAACTCCCAGAGGACTTCTTCCAACCTATGAGAGCTCTAGCAACATGAACTGACATGTTGTCTATCCAATCAAACGATCACAGAATTAATTTAATACTGAAAGCATAAGCTACAGCTAGCTAGCACTGCAGTGCATAAAATGTGGTAAGTAGTTGACTCAAAGAGAGACAATAGTTGAACATTTATTTTTTAACAAAAGTTGAACATTTATTTTTTAACAAATTAATTTCACATTCAGTTACCTAGCTAGCAAATGCAGCTAGCTAGTTTACCCTACTCAAACACCCAGCTCAAACAGACAGGGATGCTATGTGAGCTAGCAGGCTATGGCTATCCAATGCTAGAACTCTTCGAAGTCAAGGTAAGCTTTTGGTTTTATTAATTTATTACCACCGGGGCTCGCCTGTGTAACTGCTAAACTGTACACTGTACTGCATGATTCTATGTTGACGATGACGTTATAATATGGGGACAACGAGGTAGGCTGTGTGTAGCAGTTAGAAGTTATAATATGAAGGTTTGGCTTGGAAAGTTTTTTTTGCCTGGTCACAGACAGCTGATGTACTGAAATCCACAAGTGAAGGGAAATGGTGAGAGGAGGAGAGCACGTAGACTGGAGAAGGAATATACAATGAGCTGTTTGTATGTGGCTGCTATGAAAGCGAACTGTGTTTAGCGTGTGATCAGGCGTGTTTTCATTCCGCCGTTTCTTAAATGGAAGCAAACAGAACTTTGTCCAATAGAATCTCTTGTTTGCAACTGTTGGACTAATGATTACACCCTAGATCAGCTAGATGCAGGCAAGAGTGTGCAAAGCGGTATTGTGTCACTGTCTGTCACCTTTCGACCTGTGCACCTACATTGTAAACTTTCATTCATGGGCAAAGTTGTAGCAACCTTATGATGTGTATGGGGAAAACACAAGTATCATGTAGTAGCCTGAACCTATAAATGTTACATTGAGCTGAGTGAATGGAATATGAATAAGTCATCCAATATGCTGTAATAGAAATAAGGCCATGCTCATAAAAAACAATAATCGTCCTCCCTCATCTTAAACGGCACCGACCCCCACTGATCTTTACAGGAGATTGTATCGGCCCCTGCTATAACTGGGACCAAAAACAGATGTGTTTGGCCTTTAGAACACGATGTTTGGCCTCCCGAGTGGCGCAGTGGTCTAAGTCACTGCATCGTAGTGCCACCAGAGATCCTGGTTCAAGTCCAGGCTCTGTCGCAGCCGGCCGTGCCCGGGAGACCCAAGGGGCGGCGCACAATTGGCCCAGCGTCGTCCGGGTTAGGAAAAAGCTTGGCCGGCCGGGATGTCCTTGTCCCATCGTGCTCCAGCGACTAGTGTGGCAGGTCGGGCGCATGCACGCTGACACGGTCGGCAAGTGTACGGTGTTTCCTCCAACACATTGGTGTGGCTGGCTTCCGGGTTAAGTAGGTATTGTGTCAAGAACCAGTGTGGCTTGGTTGGGTTGTGTTTCGGAGGATTCTTGACGATTGCCTCTCCCGAGTCTGTACAGGAGTTGCAGCGATGAGACAAGACTAACTACCATCTGGATACCATGATATTGGGGGTTAAATAAATAATATTTGTTTTTGGTGTGTTTATCAAGATACTTTTAAAAATGTTTTAATGTAACCTTTATTCAGCTAGGCAAGTTAGTTAAGAACAAATTCTTATTTACAATGACAGCCTATACAGGCCAGACCCAGACGACACTGGGCCACTGAGATGCAGTGCCACTCGGGAGCCCAGGGAGAAATGGTCCAGGGAGAGCCATTATTGGGACTTAGAGACATGAATTGATCCACTTGTTTACTACCCGGCTCCTGCATGCCTTCACACTAATCATTGTGTCTGTGTCGGTCATGTCACTCCCAGGGTAAGTGTGACAGTCACATGAGACCATGTGAGAGTCCTTGTCTTGTGATTGTGTGGCTTAGAACCTGTAACCATTAGAGACACAAGTATGTCACAAAGGACGAAAGCACAAAAACAGAGTTTAAGACATCTACAGCTGCTTTGAATTGGAAGTACGAAGTACCAGGCACATCAGGCACACAAAGCTCGTAAAATTGGCATCTCCTGTCGAGGTCCTTCCTGCTCCTCACCAAAGATGACTTTGAATAGTTAAGCAAACATCCTTGGCTCTGTAGTGAGAGTAACTGCGTGACGATACAGCACAGCACAGCACATATCCTGGGGCCGACTGACAGAATATTCGAACAAGGCATGAGGAACACAGTCAACTTTACCGTTGTTTCTTTTTTAATGAGGAAAGTCCAGCACCGCCATGGGGAAGACTCACAGTATGAGGTGAATAAATTAGGTGGAAAACACTGTCCAAACCACTTCAATATGTGGGACATTTCCACCTGCACAGAGTTAAGCCGGTGATAACAGGAACACTCAGTCACAACGTGGGTCAGAACATATGGCTCTCCACCCTCTCCCAGTGAAGGTCTGAGATCCTGATGAGGGCATGTTAACCAAACAGCCTTAAGCCTTCAAACAAGCAGGTTGCTTTCCATGTCTGCCCACCAGGCCCTCTGTTAATTGCCATAATGGAGTAAGGGAGAGCTGGGTGCATTATGTGATGCGTATTGTGTGATAAGCGAGCCATCTGGTTGTGCAGGGCTGTAGCCAGGCACCAGGCAGGTGACTGGACGATGAGAGGCATGACTGTGTCTGCAGCACACAACACAACCAGGACAGACTCTACAGCAGGTGCAGAGACTGGTTATTTAACAGACAAGCACAGTGGCATGCAGGGTTCTTCTCCAACAAAATGTGAATCTCAGTTTTAATGTTGACTTTGAGGTGTAGCAAGGTGTTGGAAGGGCACAAGGGCAATAGCTCGTAAGAAGTCGTTTATTTCACTGAATATTTGAATAATATAAGTATAAGTCATGGAGAGACCTAAGTTGTCAAAATAATCTCTGAGACAATTTCTCTAGTTTCTCTACTGTTTTACCTCAGCTTCCATATATCGGACAACCTGACTTGGTGTAGCACAGCAGAAGATCATTCCCCCACAATCCTCTGCTATAAATATCCCACATAGCGAACAAAGCACCATATGACGTTCATCACCACCACAATAATCGCATCACAGTGAATGCGAAGCTGGCGAAATTGGATTCTTGTATTAATTATGTCCTAACAGCATAAACTCGCAGATCAACTTCCAGACAGTTCCACAGCACAGGTTGACAGGGGGAGACCCCTTGGTGGGAAAGAAAATACAATTTCCCTTCAACTCCCCCCTGCTGCTGTCTCTCTCCTACTGCGCTGAGGGGTTGGGGCAGGTTATTAGACAGGCACACACACCGGGTTGGGCCATGCTGCCTTTCAAAATGGCCTCTGTCAGCTACATCACAGCACAGGCCCAAGGACATCTCTTTCTCCAACCTGTGGTTTTAACACCTGGCAAAACTTTGGTCATATTTGTAAATGAAACAACAACTATAATGGCTTTGCGGAGTTGATTGTGGCTCATCAGGGAGTGAGGAACTCTTATGGTGGTGCGGAACGACAACCCTGCACCAATGTGGGTTGGTATTCTAAATGACGATATATCACTGGCATACAATAGGGAATATGAGGAAAACAAATGAATGGATGGAAGCAGTGGGCAGAGACCAACATCTCTCTGTGCTGTGTTTCAACGAACAAACTGGATGTGAGACATTATAAAAGTACATATTTGCTAAGTGCTTTTCCCCTGTTGATTGACTGTTATTCGTTAAGGGGGTTTACTTTAAGGAAATCCCAGAGCATTCTAGAGTTGCTCCTTTTATTTTCGTTGCCAGGCACATACTTCCCTTGTCTCTAGTGGCTAGTTATTTTGTTTTCGGTGAGGTTGGAGTAAAACATTCTAAACTGGATGCATTGTTCCTGTTCATTCTCCAATATGTCTAGCTCACAGTAGAGCATTGTTTGAGATCGGCTTTAATTGCTACATCTGTACTGTATTCCAATGGGACAGCACCGTCCCCCATGCTTTCTCACATAGAGCCCGAGTACTCATAACTTTCATTGAGAACAGACTTGCATCTGCTCTTACACAACACAATAAAAAAAATGACAACATGTACACATGTATATATTCCTTCTTTGGGTTTCTATCTAGTTAATAGCCTTTCCTCGCTGTGTGACTCCATGCTGTGGTACTGTGCAGACCGGACTGGGTTGGGCGGGGGTGCTCCAGAACTGCAGCGCAGCCATGTTTATTTAGGGATGTCTCCAGCACTGACACATCATCTGGAATCCAGTGGCTCCCATTCGAAACCAACTTCTACTTGATGGTCTGTGTGAAGACGATATCCACCCGGATGAAAGCTACAATGTAGCTAAACATCCAATACATTGTGTAACCACAGTGTTAGACAAAACCACTGCATGGATATGTCCCTTTGAAAGGACCTGGGGGGCAATAATCCGATTTGTCATGAGGATGGCAGCATAATTCAAAGGTATTCTTATATATGCATTTTGTGATTTGAATATTGCATGACCTTGACTTTGCTATCTATCAAAGTAGTTTAGCTAGCTATATACAGTAGATATAAGCAGAACTCTATAAACCCCACTTTAAATTTGGCCAGTCTCAGTAACAAAGCCAGGGAAGCAAGTTAATCTCTCCTTGAAGTACCACACTCCGGTAAACGAAGTAGGAACTGTTTATCCCTAAAGGCATCTTTAAACTCTAGCTTTAGCAGTGAATGAGGAATTTATTTGATGTAGCTCAGACATTGATGACTATTGTCTATGTGGCTGGCTGCTGTGGAGAGGCCTTGATTATCCCCTTATCCTGACAGGATGAATGCATTATCAACTGTAATTAAAGTGTCAGTGGTGTTTGCCCAGAGAGATGGATGGTGCTTTGATGATCATGATGAGAAGCAATATATTGACCTGGGCTGTACTGTCATTCTTGTTATCAGCCAATATCTTACAGAGCAGTCGGCTCTTTAAAAAAAAATGGATGCGGTTTCATCATTCGAAATGAGCTTTCCTATTTCTCAACGTGAATTTTGGGAAATATGTTTTAAAATGCTTTTGGTGCAATGCGTTCTGTGTGGCGAATCCTCGAAAAGATTCTGCAAGGACCAGAGTAAAGGACAGATCAGGCTTCCTTTCTTAAGATCAAATTCAACTTCAAACTGTCATTATGGCAGCTTATGACTAAATCATGAGGCCGCAAAGAAGGAAAAACAACCAAAAAGAATGGTTACTATACGGGTATCCTGATTGGCTAGAAACACCAATGCCCATATTGCCTACTATGGAGAAGCCAACCCCTTATGAATACGCCAAATGTATGTAACTACTGTACTGTAGAATCCTCCAAGGACTTAACTTACTGTTTATGTGCCTTAGTGGAAGAAATAGTGAGATTTATCACTCAAGCCTGTTTCATTTGAGAGCTGCAGTAACTCTTCCACAGCAGTCTGTGTGTTGGGACTACAGGGAACACATAATAACGTAGTCATCGAAAGAAATGTCATGGAATCTACACGAAACTGACTGTATGCTGGTGTCGAAAAGGCAAAGCTGTCTGGGTAAATGGAATGTGCAGACTAATGGCATTAGTAATTGAGAAAATGGGTCACCTGGGATATGAGGTGTTTGCAGGTGGAGTTAATGGGGGGATTAGTTGGGTTAAGGGCTAATATGAATCACCAATAACATGTTCCACATACTGTCTGCCAGCATACCTTAACATCGCTTCATCCAGGCGGGATTGATAGGTTTACACAACTGACATATTGAGGTCATGCTTCCAAACCGCTAGGATCAGTGAACGGAGGCACTTCGAAATGGAAAACATGGCCTCACGTCAAACGCTAATAGGAAATGAGAGGAATCCAGGTACCTGAGTCCTTGTTAACTGCTCACTGAGAGGGCCCAACATTTGTCCCTGGCTTTATTAACATGTTGTGGTTAATTATTATTTCCACAACAGGGGGCACAGGAAATCCTTAAATCCCACATGACCCTTAGAGTGCACACACACACACACACACACACACACACACACACACACACACACACACACACACACACACACACACACACACACACACACACACACACACACACACACACACACACACACACACACACACTCAATATTAAATGCAGCTGCATCTCCCAAGAGGGGTAAAGGTCATTTGTCCAGTTCAGAAATAAGGGTCTCTTCGTTTCTCTCAGCAGGATGATGGAAAACATTCAACCGTGCTGCTAATGAAAAGAACACTCAGGATGTGTGTTGTTATTCCGTCCGTTTCACCTACCGAGTCCTGCTACAAGTCCACACCAAAGGAAAGAGCCATGGCTTTTCAGACCCTCTCCTTTCAGAGGATCCTGTGGTAGGCCAGGGCTGCCACTCGCACGTTTCCTCTTCATTCCACAGGAATTTGGCTCCCATTTCCTGAAGAAAAAAAAAGGAGGAGAAAAAAAAAGAAGAGGCTCTGACTGGCTGGCTGCGCACAGGGCAAAGCTCATATTTCCGTAACCACACACTGGGCTTGATTCATGTGCAACAAGCACGCCCTGTAAACATTCTCATTACTGAACTCCAACACTTCATTACTCAACAGGCGACGTCCCAACTCCAGAGTGGGATGGTATGATGGTGTGAAGCATGTTTTGTAAGCACTGTGACTAATGTAGATGTAGGCACATAGAGTTATTTTAGAAAAATGTACGTCTTTTGACGTTATATACATCCGTAAACTGTATCTGTCAATTGAGGGATATCAAAATGTAGTGCGTTGTACAAAATTCCATTGGCATGAAGAGAACTAGGCTATATAATAGGATATGACGCTCAATGACCATGCCATTAGGAATTCAATGGAATGATCCATTGGTCTTCAGCATCATCGGGGCAGGACCTAGGTGGACCACGGTCCGTAGACCATAGCTAGGTGGGGTCTAGAGGAGGAAGGCCAGTCAAACCCTAAGGTCTTCCTTCCATAATAACGTCCAAACACATAGTTTAGCATCCTCCAAGCAAAACACTCCCACAACGTCTGCTTCATAGCCTCAGCCCTTTCAAAACGCTGCAACCATCATGACAATTTGTAATACTCCAATTCAACCTAATGTAATCTCATGTTTAAGTTTACGTAATTGTGACAGAAATAAACATATTCCTTACCAACTAACCACATTATGCCTATTATCATGTTGCGTATCACACATTATTACCTAATATCCTCTCTGTCATTTCATCTCGTGCATTTTCACTACAGGCATCTTGGAGGGAATCATTGATACTTTAAATCCATTTGTCAAATCTCTCCATCTCGGAGCTCTCTCCGCTGTGCCTCAACTGTAATTTGTAATGTTAAATAATGGACAATTAATTTCCTGCAGGGCTGAAATTCAATTCAAAATACGAAAAGCTTCATTATCTATCCAAAAAAATGTCTTTGGCATGAGGCTCATATGCAACACATAAAAACACATCCTCTTTAATTGTATTTTTTAAATCATCACTGTGTGTCTTGTAAATCACTGTGTGTGTTTATTTAATGAAGATAACTTGTAGATTTGTTATCATTTACTTCACTGAGCCTCATTTTGGCCCTTGGAATGCTTAGTCTGATCATGTGGGTGTTAGGAAACAAATGTGAAGATATTTACATACACAGCCCTGATTGGTCTGGTCTAGAGCCCACCCCCTTACCCAAATGAATGGTCATTGGTCTATTATAATCAGAACACATTTTGATGTCATGATGTGGGCCAAAAGTTCCATCCCACCTGGACAGGCTGAAATCCCAGGCATTTTTTTTACACAAAAATGACATTATCATGTTTTTTTTTGTTTTGTTTGTTACAATTTCAGTTTTATTTTGACCTCCATAGTAGAAAGAGGAAGAGGTACTGTACTGATGTACTGCCCCTTTTAAGGACAGCAACATCCTTATTATTATTACTGGTTATAATTTGGGTAGAAACAGGATTTAAAATTAAACTACACTGAGGGAATCTTTTCCAATAGGCTTTGGCCCATGCTGCAGAGAGGGAACTGTGCTGCTGTTCGGCTATATTCACCTGAGCCAAATAAATGGTTGTGTCAACCTATCTCCGTTCATATACCCCTCTCGTCCAGAGTGCTCCATTTTTCAGCCAGACACTGCTGGCAAACTACTACAGAGGGAAGTGCATGACCCTGATGACTTCAGTGGCATCACAACCACCTGTAGGAGAGAAATTGATTTGAAAAAAAACTGTACAGACCATGTTCAAGGGAAACAGTGGAGCTTTTCCCATGGGAACTGAGAGTTTTAATCTAGTATCAAAGAGAACGCAGCTAACCAATGTGTGTGGGGAAACAACACACCTTCTGCGATCTGAACGAGCAAGGGAAGCAGTATGTGTACCCTAGCCCTACACCAGGGCTATCCAACCTTGTTCCTGGAGAGCTACCCTCCAATAGATTTTCACTCCAACTCCAGTCGTAACTAACTTGATTCATCTTATCAATCAGCTAATTATTATATAATCAGGTGCACTAGATTAGGGTTGGAATGAAAAACAACAGGAAATAGGTTGGAGAGTCCTGGCCTACACCGTACTGTACATTAGATGCAGCTAGTGGAGTGGTTTATTCTTCTGTACCCAATAAACCAACATGGCAGTTTTGTTTAGTGTAGTTTACACCCATTCTATATCTCTTTCAATATTCATTTAGCGATTACAACTTGTTACGGTTAAGACTGCAATCAATCAGATGCCTCTCCTCTTGCCTGAACAGAAACTAGAAAGAGTAGATGGTCAAACCCTGTGATTCTGACCACGAACAGACTTCATACAGTATAAACGAAGCAACATTTTTGGAACACTGCAACCATGGTACACTGTCGATTTTGTCCTTGTCCTTTGCTCCAGGGGCAACCTACTACTATGGCTGACCTTGTAAAACAACACATTTCACTACATATATCTGGTGTATGTGACATAAAACATCTTATTATTTGTATTTTTTAATTTTTAAACTAGCTTTCTTCCAGATGAGAGGGAGTGGTGGAGTCTGCCATCATCATCTCAACTCTACATTAAGAGAAGCAACACTGCGGCTTGGACCAGCCTAGCTTCACTACACCATCCCCAGGCTTTCACAGACTCGGCCTGATTCCAGCCCTGAGCCCTATCTCTCCAATCACAGAGAAGAGTCAGTGTCCTCCCTGCTCTCAGGGGTACTGTACAAAAACCTGAGGTGTGTTATGTTCTCTCTCTTTCTCTGGCGGTTTAGCTACACTACATTACCAAAAGTATGTGGACTTTTCTGCTCGTCGAACATCTCATTCCAAAATCATGGGCATTGATATGGAGTTGGTCCCCCCCGTTGCTGCTATAACAGCCTCCACTCTTCTGGGAAGGCTTGCCACTAGATGTTGGAACATTGCTGCGGGGACTTGCTTCCGTTCAGCCACAAGAACATTAGTGAGGTCGGGCACTGATGTTGGGCGATTAGGCCTGGCTCGCAGTCGGCGTTCCAATTCATCCAAAGGTGTTCGATGGGTTTGAGGTCAGGGCTCTGTGCAGGCCTGTCAAGTTCTTCCACACCGATATCGACAAACCATTTCTGTATGGACCTCGCTTTGTGCACGGGGGCATTATCATGCTGAAACAGGAAAGGGCCTTCCCCAAACTGTTGCCACAAAGTTGGAAGCACAGAATCGT
The DNA here is from genome assembly GCF_023373465.1 of Oncorhynchus keta. Lineage (NCBI taxonomy): Eukaryota > Metazoa > Chordata > Actinopteri > Salmoniformes > Salmonidae > Oncorhynchus > Oncorhynchus keta. Next base: position 37,141,398 of record NC_068454.1, read on the forward strand.
CTAGAATGCCATTGTATGCTGTAGCATTAAGATTTCCTTTCACTGGAACTAAGGGCCAAGTGAAACAATTAAAGGCAATGCTACCAAATACTAATTGAGTGTATGTGTAACGGATGTGAAACGGCTAGCTTAGTTAGCGGTGTGCGCTAAGTAGCGTTTCAATCGGTTACGTCACTTGCTCTGAGACCTTGAAGTAGTAGTTCCCCTTGCTCTGCAAGGGCCGCGGCTTTTGTGGAGCGATGGGTAACGATGGTTCGAGGGTGACTGTTGTTTGATGTGTGCAGAAGGTCCCTGGTTCGCGCCCGGGTCTGGTTTAAAATTAAACTGTTACATTGATGCTGTTGACCCGGATTACTGGTTGCTGCGGAAAAAGGAGGAAGGTCAAAAGGGGGGTGAGTGTAACGGATGTGAAACGGCTAGCTTAATTAGCGGTGCGCGCTAAATAGCGTTTCAATCGGTTACGTCACTTGCTCTGAGACCTTGAAGTAGTAGTTCCCCTTGCTCTGCAAGGGCCGTGGCTTTTGTGGAGCGATGGGTAACGATGCTTCGAGGGTGACTGTTGTCGATGTGTGCAGAGGGTCCCTGGTTCGCGCCCGGGTATGGGCGAGGGACGGTTTAAAATTAAACTGTTACATTGATGCTGTTGACCCGGATTACTGGTTGCTGCGGAAAAAGGAGGAAGGTCAAAAGGGGGGTGAGTGTAACGGATGTGAAACGGCTAGCTTAATTAGCGGTGCGCGCTAAATAGCGTTTCAATCGGTTACGTCACTTGCTCTGAGACCTTGAAGTAGTAGTTCCCCTTGCTCTGCAAGGGCCGTGGCTTTTGTGGAGCGATGGGTAACGATGCTTCGAGGGTGACTGTTGTCGATGTGTGCAGAGGGTCCCTGGTTCGCGCCCGGGTATGGGCGAGGGGACGGTTTAAAATTATACTGTTACATATGTAAACTTCTGACCCACTGGGAATGTGTTGAAATAAATCATTCTCTCTACTAGTATTCTGACATTTCACATTCTTAAAATAAAGCGATGATCCTAACTGACCTAAAACATAATTTTTACTAGGATTAAATGTAATGAATTGTGAAAAACTGAGTTTAAATGTATTTGGCTAATGTGTATGTAAACCTCCGTCTTCAACTGTATAGTTTACCTTACCGTACCTTCTGCAGAGGGTTCTCTCTGATCTGATAGCTTTTTAAAACTTTGTGGTGTTTATAGATGCTTATAGATGTTTCTTTTCAAGGTAGCCTCCGTTCACTCTCGGCATTTTGTGTTGTTTTGACCAGGTATCCGGACGCAGTAAAGCATGTCTTCTCCCCCACCTTGAAACGTTTATCAAACTTCTCAACCACAGGCCTCTCAGCACATGTTCGCTTCCTAACCATGAGCGATAGATCAAAAGTGGTCGATGGGGTTTAAAAAAACGAATGAATTTATGAAGTATTGTTCATTAACATCTGAGGTAGGTTACTTTCCATACGAGAGAAGGACAATACCCTAGAGTAACCTAACGTGGACTTGTTGCCAATTGGACAATACCTCATTCATAAGTGAATTTATTGGTGTCTTCATACACTCACATCCTAATCCCATCGTGACAAGTGCTACTGAAAAACAATAGCGATGACAGAAACACAAAAGGAATATGATTTCAGTTATTGATTTATATTTGACGGAGTGGTATTGCAGAGGTGAAACTGGGAATACAACAGCAAACCAATAGTGGAGACAGTTCCTCCACTTTTACTCTCAAATCACAATGTAGCCCCTGTTGGTTGGGGTTGGGAAGAGCAACAAAATAATTGTCCAGAGCATTCTAGACCCCGCCACCAGAGGGTGCAGTTCCTGTTGAAATGAGATTCATTGTCATGTCCAGGCCCAATCACACACACAGGCTGTTTGACTTTCCTGACAGCTGTAGACTGCAAACTGTACATGTGGAGTTCTTCCCTAGAATGTTTCAATGTGGTTAGCATATGAAATCATTTATCTGACTATTTATAAAGAGAAAAGAGAAATTAATACAAAATAGGTTTCTTTTGAAAAAATATGGATGTGGACCTATACGGATGTAGGGTCTTACTTTGATCACTCTTTTGTTGCTCAGAATGTTCTTGCGCAACAGGATATGCAAACGTGTAGTGTATTCAAAGTTGAAAATGGCTTCTAAAGCTTGTAATTTCCACTTTAAAATGTCAGACTGGATTTTCCCAAACTAAACATGTATCAACCCCTACAAAAATGTCCTTGAATTATAATCCAAATAACAATTCTCATTTCCTGTTGCTGCAGAATTATTTTCCTGCTGTAAAAAACTGGCTCAAATGAAGGACCCTGTATGACTGTATTTACAGAAAATAAAATTCATTTGGATTTGATTTTGATAATCCTCTGTGAAAAAACATCTCTCTTTACCAACAAAATAACATACTTGTATGTGTTTGTATAGTTGACCAGAATTGAGATGAGCCATTTGTTGCACAGATCAATGTTTTAATGTAATACCCAGAGAGCTTTTCTCCATGAGAGGACCACAGTGCTTGACCACAAGGTGGTGCTACAAGAAGACATTTGGTTGACATAGGCTGTGGGTAAAGGATAGAAAATATCTTAGTATGCTCAATCAACGGTACCCTGCAGCATATTCTCAGCATATTATTGGGGGGTGATGTTTCTCCTGATTGTTGCTCTGCTATGAGTGCTCCTTCACACCCAGTCGTTGCGTTTAGAACATGGCATTAAACACCCTTAGGTTCTAATTCTTTAGTCCTCCCGTCTTCATGCTCAGCAAGAAGCTATATGGTAAAACAAAAGCAAACAACCAGTATGGTCAGGATACATGTTGTGTCTGGCTGCCAGCAAAGACCTTTAGTGCCAATAAAACAACAGGATGTGCAGAGTGGCAGGAGGAATCCAATGAGACCGCGTTGGAATGACGCTGGTGAACAATGCAGCAGGGCAGTTGCCAGGCTTTATGGTCAGGGCTCATGCTCCCTACCCAACCCCCCACCCAGCCCCTCTTCCTTCCTGCTATGTACTGTATTTCACACTTGAGCCAGTAGGAACTGTGAAGCGAGGCAGAACAATCGAACAATGACTGGAACCTCCATAGAAGCCCTCGAGGCGGTGTTACTGAGCAGGGCATAGTGTTTTGTGAGCCACGCCACAAGGACCTCAATAAGAATCCCATGAGGAAATAAAGCGCCCCATTGGTTTTGCTGAAAATGAATTCAATATAGAAAGTATTTTCATCACCACCCTACAATGTTATCAGCCACAACATTAGAGAATGACCATTTTCTTTTTCCTCTGTGGAGCAATGTCCTCTGTGTATGGTTACCTAAATGCCATTTTGTCTGCTGCAAACATCAGGCTGAGCGCAAAGTTGACCATAACCATGCTCTTGGCCTTAGTTGGAATGGGATGTCATTGCGGCACACTTCAGAGACACATCATGTGACAGGTAATGGGAGGGCGTGTCAGTGACACATATCATGTGACAGGTAATGGGAGGGCGTGTCAGTGACACCATCCCAACAGCTGAGCCTACAGTCATCTGTCAGTGTTGGCTCTGATATTGGGGGGAGCTCCCTGGTGAGCCATTGACACTGAATGACAAACCTGTCTGAAGGAGTTATAGAGCTGCCAATCTCTGCCCCCACAGTATTCATGCAGGTGACAACCAGCCAATCAGAGACTGGGTTGTAAGAACCCTATTCCACTCACGTCGTTAGGCCTCTGGTTAAATGTTCCGTTACTGCAGCAACGTCCTAGAATACTATGATTAGTACATGTTTTATTATAAAAACATACAAATATTAAATATATATGTTATTCAACCTGCATGCATTTTCGGTCTCAAATCAGCATTGAATTTAGGCTGAGTTCTCGAGTGAATGATGCCAATCTGCACCTCCTGGGAGATCTCAGAGCATTTTCCGTGTGTACTAAACAACCTAGCACAATGCCCAATCAGACAGGCATTTACAGCTCCAGCTATATGACTGCAATAAAAAGCATTGCAAATTAGCCATTCTGTGAGCCCCTAGCCAGCTGTTGAGTGCTACAGATGTACGGTCTTAGTTTGATCACCCTGTTGCAGGAGAACTGTAGTGTATTTGAGGTTTAAAAAGGCTCCTGAAGTTTGTAATTTCCACTTGATTTTCCCTTAAGAAACATGTATCAACCCCTACAAAAAGTTCCATTAATTATAATAATTTCCTGTTGCTGAAGGATTACACTATATATACAAAAGTATGTGTACACCTCTTCAAAGTAGTGGATTTGGCCACACTCGTTTCTGACAGGTGTATAAAATCGAGCACACAGCCATGCAATCTCCATAGACAAACATCGGCAGTATAATGGCCTTGCTGAAGAGCTCGGTGACTTTCAATGTGGCACCGTCATAGGATGCCACCTTTCCAACAAGTTAGTTTGTCAAATTCCTGCCCCGTTAGAGCTGCCTGGGCCCAGTCAACTGTAAATTCTGTTATTTTGAAGTGACCCGAAGTGGTAGTCCACACAAGCTCATAGAACGTGGCTGCCGAGTGATAAAGCGTGTTGCGGGTAAAAATCGTCTGTCCTTGGTTGCGACACTCACTATCGAGTTACAAACTGCCTCTGGAAGCAACATCGGCGCAAGAACTGTCTGGAGATTCATGAAATGAGTTTCAATGTCCAAGCAGCAGCGCACAAGACTAAGATCACCATGCGCAAAACCAAGCATTGGATGGAGCGGTGTAAAGCTCGCCGCCATTGACCAGGAGAACAGGAATAGGTGTTGTCTTGCCCTCTTCACTACTGTCTTGGTGTGCTTGGACCATGTTAGTTTGTTGGTGATGTGGACGCCAAGGATTTTGAAGTTCTCAACTTGCTCCACTACAGCCCCGTCGATAATACGTGTCACTGGGCAGCACTCGGCTGTGCTTCCCTTTGTAGTCTGTAACAGTTTGCAAGCCCTGCCACATTCAACGAGCGTCGGAGCCGATGTAACGCTCTTAGTCCTGTATTGACGCTTTGCCTGTTTGATGGTTTGTCGGAGGGCATAGCGGGATTTCTTATAGGCTTCCGGGTTAGAGTCCCGCTCCTTTAAAGCGGCAGCTCTACCCTTTAACTCAGTTCAAATGTTGCCTGTAATCCGTGGCTTCTGGTTGGGGTATGTAAGTACAGTCACTTTCAGGACAACGTCATCAATGCACTTATTGATGACGCCAGTGACTGATGTGGTGTACTCTTCAATGCCATCGGAAGAATCCCAGAACATGTTCCTGTCTGTGATAGCAAAACAGTCCTGTAGTTCAGCATCTGCTTCATCTGACCACTTTTTTTATTGATCGAGTCACTGGTGCTTCCTGCTTTAATTTTAGCTTGTAAGCAGGAATCAGGAGGATAGAATTATGATCAGATCTGCCAAATGGAGGGCGAGGGAGAGCTTTGTATGCGTCTCTGTGTGTGGAGTAAAGGTGGTCTAGAGTTTTTTTTCCCTCTGTAAGCACATTTAGCATGCTGATAGAAATTAGGTAAAACTGATTTAAGTTTCCCTGCATTAAATGCCTTGGCCACTAGGAGCGGTGCCTCTGGATGAGCGTTTTCCTGTTTGCTTATGGCAGTATACAGCTCATTGAGTGCGGTTTTAGTGCCAGCCTCGGTCTGTGGTGGTATGTAGACAGCTACTAAAAATACAGATAAACTCTCTAGGTCGATAGTGTACAAAATAAGTTACAAACAATGAGAAGAAACGAACAAAATAGCACAGTTGGTTAAGAGCCAATAAAACAACAGCCATCCTCTCCGGCGCCATCATCGGCGTTAGAAGCGCTGGTAGTGATCATATCTCGGGGGAAGTGTTGAAAGGAAGCTTTCATGAATACTGTGATGAACAGATAATCATGTACACCAATGACCAATATGAATGTCATAATGCAGATATTGGCAGCATTAAAAGGGAAAGAATATTTAGACTCTCCTTAGTTTCTTTGTGTGTTCTGGGGTAGGTTAGAGGGCTACACAGGGTTCCACCTGTTCTCAAGGCAAGATTATCCCCAACCAAAAGAGACTTCCTGGATTGGGAGCCTCTCCGGTTTACAACTTCCTTCTTGTGGCGACAATCCCACCGAAATATGTGTCAGGTTGTTGAACAAGAGTGATGATGTCCTATGCATACAACTGGAGAAGCCTTTGCTCCTGAGGGAGGCGTACTTATTCTCCTAATGCTGACAATAAACCAGAGCATATCTCAACGCTAGCCGGAAGAAACCACACTGCATTCTCTCACAGCTGGTGCACAGCGTTGATCTTACAGTGGATCCACTCTAGCACTGAGCTCCCTGTACAGGATGGTTGTACAGGATGGTTTTACAGGATGGTTTTACAGCGATTACTGTGCAGTCATGTGGCAGTCTAATCGCTCAAAAGACAAGGGGGTGGTCAAAGCATTTCAACAGGGGAGATGGCAGTCCATACACTTCTTTATCGACCCAACATAATGTGTGTAGTGAAAGTTACCGTAACTTATTAACATCCCATTTTAACCTGTGACTGATGGCACAATGACAACAGGAAGCAGACCATAAGGCCACGATGTTCAATTCATTTTACAATGCAGTATTTCTGGCGCTGTTCAAAGAGGTGGTGTGTGGGCCCATGGAGGAAACAGCTGCACGGCCGCTCTCTCTAGCAGTCAGTGAATGAATGCTACTATAGGACAATGCACCAAACACTACATAGTGGACTTGCGTTTCACACTCTTTTTCCCTGGCAGCAAACTCTCATTTAGGCTACAACCTGCCACAATCAAGCCGTTTGTATGCCAAGCGCTTGGTGCTTCAATTGTAAGAGGAAGCTTTGTTCTTAGCCATTCATAACAAGACAGGATGAATTGAGAAAAGGTTGAGACCATACTCAAAGCACAGGGGTCCATTTCATAAAAGTGACAAGCTACAAGATTGTCTTCCTATAAGAGAGAGAGAGAGAGAGAGAGAGAGAGAGAGAGAGAGAGAGAGAGAGAGAGAGAGAGAGAGAGAGAGAGAGAGAGAGAGAGAGAGAGAGAGAGAGAGATTCATGTTTCTCATCTCCACACGTCATAAATGTCAGAGATTGCCGTTTGCATTGACTCACACTTCAAAGCTGTCATCTTGTTTTGACCAAATACTTCACTGGCTGCGAATACAGTTGTAGACAGAAAAACGTAACGGTTTTATTTTGCATCTTTAATTTAACTATATGCAAGTGCATATGTAATTATGACCAATGGATTGTTGGGAAAGGTGCATGTCAAACCATAGAATGCAAATTTATTAGGATCTCTAAGTCCTAATTCTATGTTTCAGACAGACATGCTGTCAACCTTCCAAATCACTGACAATTGCTATTCGAATCTACCATTTTTTTTTTTACATGGGATATGTAAACCTTAACCTTTTACAATAACAAAATGAATCATACTATTACACAAAGAATTGGTCTCATAAAATTATACAACACAAGACATGATTTCCTAGACAATAAGGCATGAGACTGAACCACAACCACACATTATTGATTGTCCTGTGAATGATTAGCTGGTGGCTCTGGTCAAGTGGCCCGGGTGTGAACTGACCAATACAGTGTCAGAGAGGAAGGCCAGAGCTGAAAGTCATGCCTGGTGTGACCGTCTGGTCAGCATGTCTGACCAAGCAAATGGCCTGGGGTCTGTCTCATGTTACCACCGAGCAGGGGGGAGGCAGAGGCTCTTCCCAACAGCAAAACAAAGAAGCTGTCTTGATAAAACCGTAGGTTACCTCAACGAACACAGTATGTTAGTCAAAAACTATGGAGTACGTGGTTGTAATGGAGATCATTTTAATCAATGCTTTAGGAATGTCAGAGGTTGTGACGGACGGTGAACACGAAAAGTGACTAACTCCGAGTCAGAAATCAAATCAAATGTTATTTGTCACATGCGCCGAATACAACAGGTGTAGACTTTACCATGCAACGCTTACTTACCAGCCCTTAACCAACAATGTGGAGTTAAAAAGTACTTCTCAAAATGAAACAGTAACAATAATGAGGCTATATACAAGGAGTACCGGTACCGAGTCAATGTGCAGGGGTATGAGGTGGTTGAGCTAATTTAGGTAATATGTACATGTCGGTAAGGGTAAAAGTGACTAGGAAATCAGGATTGATAATAAACAGAGTAACAGCAGTGTGTGTGTGAAAGAATGTGTGAGTGTGTGGCATCAAAATGCATTTGTGTGTGTGTGTGTGTGTGTGTGTGTGTGTGTGTGTGTGTGTGTGTGTGTGTGTGTGTGTGTGTGTGTGTGTGTGTGTGTGTGTGTGTGTGTGTGTGTGTGTGTGTGTGTGTGTGTGTGTGTGTGTGTGTGTGTGTGTGTTGGAGTGTAGTATGTGTGAGTGTCTGCATAGAGCCAGTGCAAGAGAGTCAGTGCAAACCTGTTGAACCATGTTAATCCCATGTCATAACAAGCTAGGAGACGAGATATTCCCATGTGTTCCTAAAACTAGTTTGTTAAGACATAATGTACGTTTCAGTTCACTCACAGTTAAAGTTCACAGCTGAAAGGGACCCGAGGACAGACTGCCAGGGATTTTGTAGCCTTGTAAACATAAAAGTCTGCTTGTAAAATTTCATTAAGTGCTAAAAAGTCCAACAACTCCATTTTCTTTACTGTCAAAATTAGAGTGGCTCACGTTACATCCTGTAAAATAACAGACGTACTTGTAAAAGGGTTGAATATAGTTTTTACTGTATTGCTGTTTAGTGGAGAGCAGCGGAGGGAGAGCTACAGTAAAGTGTGCTGTTCCTTAGACTTCCAGTGGAGAAGCTCATATGCAGCTGTTTCTGGGTGAAACATGGTATCATATACCACCACTAGGGGGCAAAGTAGGTCCAAAAATCTCTTAAGACTTCTTCAAACGTTGGTGATTCATTGAATGTTGGTGATTCATTGAATGTTGAGACCTTAAGGGGGAAAACTAACAAAAAAAAACAAGAGGACTGAAATTGGACAAAAGCATTAGACTATGGGGTTGTAAATTATAGATTTGCACAGGCCTACAGGAAAACCTCACAACAACTAATAAAATGTAACTCAAATCTAATTGTTTATTATGAGAACAAGCTGTTGTGTATTCTGTCATTTGGCTATCGGCTTTATCATAATTCATTCTCAGTGAGAGATAATCCTCAGATGGTCTTTGGCAGTCTTTATTGTAATGAATAGTGTTTATTATATTGCATCTGACAGGGTCCACTCTCCCCTTATGTTTTCACTTGTACCTATATCTCCGTCACGATCGGCACATAGTTGAAGTGGGGTGGAAACAGGATTCTGGGGCCTATAAATAAGAGCACGTATCCTTCATAAATGCACAGGGTGCTGAGATGCTCTGTATTAAGTGTTTCCTGTCAGAGTGGGATGTTGGCATGTCCGGGGCGCAGGATGCCTCTGGTCTGAAGCTGCTCTGCTGCTCCCAGCTCTGCTTTGCTCTGTTCTAACACTGCTATGTTCTACTCTGCTCCAGAACGGACCCTTGCTCCTCGGGGTCTGGGCCCCGGGGCCCCCCCAGCCACCTGGGCCGTAGGGGGAAGGAATGTGCTGACTTAATGATGAGCAGTAAATCAGAGCATTCCCAGCTCCGCCATTGGTCAGAACCGCACGAAAACCGCCCAGCCCCATCCCCAAGCCCCAGCCCCATGGAGAAAAAGGCATGTGGAAGCAGACAGCCTGCCTGTGGCCTCTGAAACAGTCCTTTTGAAGACATGGACACAGAGCTTAAATACAATGCTTCCTGTTGTGTGTCTCTGACCAGATATCTGGGAGGAGGTTGAAGGGGCTGAAGAAACAGCGTAGTACAGAGAGCAGAGACATGAAGCGGCCTTATCCCTGCAGTAAAGGCTGATGGGGAAACTCTACTCGGGGGCACTGAGGGGCCGGGCAGCGGACCAGGCGGCTGTAAGTGATTGCAGCTGCTGCAGAGGCCTTGAAGTTGGCTACAATAACATCCACTCAGGTCGGGCAGATGACAAGGTGCAAGAGACTGTTTGTTTTAAACCCTCACTAGGTGCAATTAATAGGACAGGCCTCTTAGGAAAAACAATGACTGTCTCGACGCCGTCTTCTGTCCTCTCTTCCCATGTCGAATGTGATGCAGATGGCTCTGCTCACATCAGCAGGACCCTGCCTCTGCATCTGTAGCTGGATCGTCTGTAACCTGAATTCTCACAGTCTCTCAGTCCATGGATCATATCTCTATGAAGTTGTCCTCTAACACAAGATGGCCCTTGTCTTCTGGTTACACTCTGACAATATGGGGTGAATGTGATGTTGGAATAACCATGATCATCCTTTACTGTTCTTTAGCTATGTCTATTCTCCATTGGAAATTAGTGCAAGCTGGAGCAACGCTACCACATCCAAGCCTAGATATGTTGTTAGCTGTCCAGGCACTTGCACAAGACGAATGCCTGGTGAGAATGAAAACACAGGTCTCATTCCCACCTAATCAGTACAGAACAGTCCTACTGTATATCCTTACATAGCGCAGGGGTTTTGAGAAACTGCCAACATTTGTACATATTAAGAAAATACCACAGAACTCGGCACTGCAGAAATTCACCCTGCAAATTTTGGGGGATTACAAGCATTCAAATGTGTCCGGCCAATTTGTGGTTCCTGCCACAACCATTGAGTGAAGTACGTCCAGATCATCTGGCTATCACACGTAAGAGAGACATAAAAATTGTATATTTTAAGAAAGAATCACGCGAATCTCCAGACTTCAATTACAGTACATCCATTCACTTTACACCTCTCCTGTTCACTCACTGCACTATCAGCCTCAGTGGGAGGGTGGTGGTGAGAGAAGATTCATTCATCTCTCCAGGAGTAAGTTCTTCATGTAGTTCTAGGACAGCGCTAATGACAGCCATGTTAATGATGTTGACACTCCCACCAGCGCCAGCGCTACAGTAATGAGGGGGAAGTAAATAGCAGGTAGCTGACAACACTGCCGCTTCCGCTGCCACACAACTAATGATCCCGTTCACACCCGCTGGAGATCCTTTGTAAAGATGACAGCGCATGGTTTAGCGCATGCGGTGGGGAAATTGTGCCTTTCTTGCACCTTCACTCCACCTGTCAGGAGAATGTACAGTACAGTGTGTGGATGGGGGAGGCGGGTAGCGGTAGCATCTAAGAGCGTGGCTAGTGCTATCCGGGATCCTTGGGACGTCCTTTACCCTTAAACTCTAACCCCTACCCTTAACCCTAACCGTATACTTTACCTAAATATCTCAGAAACTAAAAGCATTATTTTTTTGGGGGGGGGGGGCAAATCAGTCGCTCAACCCTAAACCTCATCTCGATTTATTATTGAATAATGTGGCCGTTGAGCAAGTTGAAGAGACTAAACTGCTGGGTGTCACCCTAGAGAGCAAGCTGTCACGGGGAAAACCTATAGACTCAGTGGTTACTAAAATGGGAAGGGGTCTGTCCAGGATACGGTCAGTTACTCTGTTTCCTTAATATCTCATTCAACCAGACAGGTCCTACAGGCTCTAGGTTTGTCACACTTGGACTATTGTCCAGTTGTGTGGTCAGGTGCGGCAAATAAGGACATAGGCAAATTACAGTTGGTCCACAACACAGCAGCATGTATTGCACTTAGATGTACACGGTGGGCGAATGTCAAAGATTGAGGACAGATTGACTGCATCAGTACTGGTCTTTGCGCGTGGTGTTGGTGTGTTGAAGGTACCAAACGGTCAGTTCAAGCAGCTGGCACACAGGTCAGACACTCATCGGTATCACACAAGACATGCAACCAGAGGTCTCTTCACAGTCCCCAGGTCCAGAACAGAGGCTGGGTAAGGGCTGAATGGAACTCTTTGCCACCCCAGATACAGTAACTCAAGTTAGCAATGAAACCATATTTTAAAAAACCGATAAAAGAACACCTTAAGGCACGACAGGGACTGTGAAGAGACACAGACGTTTACATGCATTTTGCATTGTATTATGTATGTGATACGTGGTTGGGATACAACTGTGATATGTGGTTGTCTCGCCTGACTATTTTAGGATGAATGCACTAGCTGTGGGTCGCTCTGGATGGGAGCATCTGCTGAATGGCTAAATTGTAATGTAAATGTGGTGATATGTGTATTTATGTATATTATGTATTTTTGTTGTTGTGTTTCCTGTTTAGACTGCCTCGGCAGCAGCTAACTGGGGATCCTAATAAATACTAACCTTAACCCTTACCTTAGCCATTTTAAACTTCAATACGGTAGGGACATCCCAAGGATCACAGATAGCAAGGACCTAAGAGTCTTGGGCCAGTAACTGAAAGGTTGCTGGTTCGAAACCCTGAGCCGGCTAGGTGACAAATCTGTCGATGTGCTCTTAAGCAAGGCACTTAACCCTAGCTTAAGAGCGCCAGGTCTGCGTTCCAGGAGGCTTCTGAACAGCTTCTACCCCCAAGCCATAAGATTATTGAACATCCAATTAAACCCAGACTACTTGCATTAGCCACAAACCTACTACAGTAGCCACAAAGCTACTACAGCAAGAGTGTCTTGCTATGGTTAAGATAGCCACAAAGCTACTACAGTAAGTGTCTTGCTATGATTAGCATAGCCACAAAGCTACTACAGCAAGAGTGTCTTACTATAGTTAGCATAGCCACAAAGCTACTACCGCAAGAGTGTCTTACTATAGTTAGCATAGCAACAAAGCTACTACAGTAAGAGTTTCTTGCTATGGTTAGCATAGCCACAAAGCTACTACAGGAAGAGTGTCTTGCTATGGTTAGCATAGCCACAAAGCTACTACAGTAAGAGTCATGTGCTAGTATTTTTGAGCGGGGTTTCTGTGAATCTCTTTCTTTTGTTCCGTAAAGCAAAATGTTTGATAGAATCATAGATCTGAATCAAATGTTTCTGTATGATAGACCAGCCCTTTGACTGAAATAATTTTAGTAAGGGGCACAAAGTAATTTGATCCCACAAATAAAGATGAAATGAAAGCAAGAAAAATGAGTTGTGTATGTCCTTACGTTTACCTGCTGTGCTCCTCTCATATCTGCGTCTCGGTGACCTGGCTCTGAACTCAGAAATGAAAAATTCATTCACCTCAGGAGTGTCGGTGCTGCGTGTGAAGATTGATGCGTGCAGCAGAACACATGAGTAATGATGTCAACAGTCATCTCAGCAGCGCCAGCCATTATCATCATCTCTAGCACCAAGCGACACCTTCTCCCAATCTGATCCTAAACAAACTATTAGGGTCTAGCAAAGCAGTCTGCCATGCTCTACCCCACTACACAACATGGTGATTATTCAAATCACACAGGAGGAGAGATTGAATTCAAACCTAAAGTGTATTAATGAATTCCAAGATGAAAATCCTCTCCCCCATTATGGAAGATGGCTCAGCCTAGCAGATATTTTGTGATAAACATCTACTCTCATCTCCCTGATACTGAAAAGAAACATGGAATATCGAGCAATTAATCTCTAACAGCTTTGGTTTTAACAGTCTGAAAGACCCAATATTGACTAAGAATCTGGTGGCATAAAATTAACAATACAATCGGAAGAAGGACAAAATATAGACCTGACTTCTATTCTTAGCCGCAATGTGCGAGCTGATCTCACCTGTATGTGTGTGTGTGTGTATGTGTGTGTGTGTGTGTATATATATATATATATATATATATATATATATATATATATATATATGTATGTGTGTGTGTGTGTGTGTGTGTGTGTGTGTGTGTGTGTGTGTGTGTGTGTGTGTGTGTGTGTGTGTGTGTGTGTGTGAGAGAGAGACTTTTACATCATGATAATCAGCCGGTTGTGTGTGTGTGTGCGTGTGCATGCCTCTGTGCCCGAGGAGGATAAAGTCTCCATCCATACAACATCTGCAGAAAGAGGCGCGGGACAGGGACTCGCTGACCGTCCAGTGAACTTTCAGGGAGTTTGGAGGGGCCATCTGACAGGGGCCAAAGGTCAACATTCATGCTCACCACAAACAATGCTCTGCTTTGCCAACGGCACAGAAGGGAAACATGCACCACATACAGCTCATTTCAGCCTATAATTATTCATTGTCAGGTTACACACCCATGTTCCGTCCTACTATAAAACATACTGTAAATGCATCTTGTATACTTTTTAGTTGTATTATTTTAGAATAAACATTTGTTATAACTATTGTTCACAATGATCTCAAAGAGGTTCAGAAAAGATGTTCCATCTCATTTAAATGAGAAACAGCAGTCAGACTGCTGTCTGACTGAGCAGGGTTACTAAGCACTGTATGTGTTCATAGTCTGTAAAGATGCAGCCTGTTTGATCTCAGTTCCAAACAGATGCTATGGCTGAGACACACATCGACTGTGACAAGAAAGCAAGCACTGATAGGGCTGCTAATGTTGGTTCATGTGCTTCCTTGCCAACAAGACTGAGTATGCACGATGGGATTGCACTCTTTCAAGACTTTCATCAGTAGTATTTTCGATCCTGCTTCAATTCCATCACATCAAATTCCATTCTGTTAATCTATGGTGCATCTTGGAAAGCAGCTAAATTTGGCTTCGAAATATCATTTGCTGCACCAGCTCCTTGACAGTGTGCTATGTTACGGAGAGTCATTAGGTTCGCCAGCGTGTACAGTGTGTTTGCTTTGAGAATCTCTTTTACATGGGAAGTACACCGTATGTCCTTGAGTTGCAGGAGTGCCTATTAATCACTGCATATTGGAAATGTTAAGCAAGTACTCCAAACATACTAGTGGGTGGTAAAATGTCATGTCAGCACGGAGCGTCGCTGAGGAAAACGTACAAATGTCCATTTTGTCCTTGTGGCAACGTGTGCACCTGTTCCGCAGTCTCCCGTTCTGAATGTGAGAGATGTAAAGCCGGATGTGCAAGAGAACATTAGGCTGTTCACCCTGTGAGGAAATGGAGAGGAGGTGGGTGGAAATGAACGTGCAGAAGGAAGGACGCCAAGGGGATGAGTCTGTTGGGGAACGCATGGCCCAGTCATACGTCCCCCTGTGTCCCCTGGAGGCCCGGGCTGGGAAGATGCAGAGCAGCAGGAAAAGCAGCCCACCAGAACAGACTGGCATCACAGTGCAGAACACGCCACAGCAACAGCAAGAGAAACACAATGTCCTGTCGTCAGTGCTCAACAAAACAAACTCATACATACATGCTTCACTCTAATACTTTGGCACAGCTGTCTGCAAAGTTCTCTCCAGAAGTTCCCACAAAGTGAATTATACAGCGAGGCAAGCAACGTGACAGTATTAAAATACAGACGGTGATCAACTTACCTTTACTGCTGTCACTGTCAAAACTATCACCACTGTTGCTTCTACTGCCACTGAACATAACACTAGCATTGACTCATTATGACCAAAAACATCCTTCATTTCTGTTGAGCAGCTTTGCCTACCATTACTGTTCTAATCCACTAGGGGGAAAAGCTCCCCACGGTAGATCACTGCGGATGTGTGTGTGGAGCACAGGAGGCTGCAGGCGGGAGGACGGCTCATAATAATGGCTGGAAGGAAGTGAATGGAACGGATGGAAGCCATGTGTTTGAGGAGTTCGATACTATTCAACGTCTTCCGTTCCAGCTATTACTATGAGCCGTCCTCCCCAATGAAGGTGCCACCAGCCCCATGTGGTGTGGAAGCTACAGTGTAATTGCCCCTAACCCTGCTGTACTCTACTTTGCTCCCCCAGACTTCCCTATGTTCTATTATCCCTGGCTTTAAATAAATGGTTGAACACACACACACACACACACACACACACACACACACACACACACACACACACACACACACACACACACACACACACACACACACACACACACACACACACACACACTCAAAACACACACACACACACACACACACACACACACACACACACACACACACAACCGGCTGATTATCATGATGTAAAGCTCTCCTAATTGGATCGTCCTCAGAGTAAGGACATGTTATTGTAATGCGTTATCTATTTTCCACATTTCCTCCACAGCTTCGGGGAGATGCTGTCGTTCCAATGATAAACACCATTTTCACTTGAGCCTTTATTACTAGACACCATGTGCAAGGAATGGAGATAAATGAGTGCGAATACCCCAACCCCAGATATGCTACTATAGACTTTCACCTCAGCGGTCCCCCCCCCCACGCTTCACCAAAGACCTCCTCTCTACAGGCCAGACGCACTATCTAACAAATGACCAGGAGGATTACACACTTTGAGCCACAGGGAAAATAGGTTTGTAACCACATGTTGAGCAGACCTCATTGGAAGGAAAACATTCACCACTGGACTGTTTGGCCTTCATAATCCTTATCTAAACAAGGGGGCCAACGTCCAATAAAACCAGATTTATATGGAGTGGGAGTATTTACATTTCACACAATAAATAATGACATAATGCTTATTGTTGGACAGCTGCCTGACATCTACGAAAGCCCGGATATATTCATCTTTATGTCCTGCAATACGACGAACTGATGCTCCCTGGCTTTTAGAACGTACCGTACGTGAGTTGACATGGATGTCGTAGGCTACTAGAGAGATGAAGAAACACTATATAACATGACGGAGCCCTATGTGACCTTGAAGATGAGTGATGGTGTTTGAATAGGCTCCAGTTCTGTTGTTGTAAAGGGAAGAGCATAACATCAAGGACCTCCGTGTTCAACTGTACATTTGACGGCTTTGATGAGCAGAAACAACCACCATCGTGCATGCCAAATTACTGTCCGCAGCCCCCCACCCACCCCCCAAAAAAGAATGATAATTTTTCACATCACAAGTCCTATTGCAATCTAATAAGAGCAGCAATTTTTGGTCCACCTCAACCCAGCAGTGAACTCTGTAGTTAATATGGTGCGCTTATGATTTTACCATCAATCAATGGCCAGGCAGCAGTGTGCTCTCTCACCTCACAGCACCGACTGCCTCGCAATCTAATTGTGCTGGAGCTTCATCAGTTTCCAGAACAATCAATTGGTTCTCTCTCTGGGCGCTGGCTCTGGACCACTACACACCCTTTAATATCAGCTCCATCTTCCAGGCCCTCCTAACCAGAGAGCCAGAGAGCCAGGAGGCAGGCGTCTTTGTTGGCCTGCCGGGCCCTGGTATCCTGTCTTCCGTCAATCTATTTTTTGTGGTATCTCCCCTGACAGGCCCGAGTCTGTATGAAGCTTTGAAAAGCAAGATGTGGTGAGAATGTGATGAGACCCTTGAGGAAGTGGCTGAACTTTTGAACTGTCGCGTGGGGACAGTGGGAGCTACACAGACTATATGAAGTGGCCCTGTGCCTGGAAGCTGTCACTAATGGTGTAAACATTGACATACGAGTACAGTGTTTAATAGTAATTAATCTGAACAACTTCACTAGCCCTAAAAGGATACTACCGAAACACCTCTGACATTCTAAAGTGCAACTTAAAACTGTATGAAAATAAACCTTTTTTTTAATATTATATATATATATATTTTTTATAAACATTTTAATAGGGTACGATGTCTGGCATGAGTTTTTGGAATATGAGACCAAATATCTTATCGTCACATAAGCGTGCCTTCAAGAACAAAAAGATCATAAATCATTCATTCAAATCTGTCTAATATGGCATTTATTTGTGTTTTTCAAAACATACTCCAGCCCTCTGTTGTTTATGGATGTGCTTGTCAAGATAAGCCTGGAGGGTTTTGAATTCCTCCTACTTGGCTAATTCAGCCTCCATCCAGAGATAATGAAGGAACGCTGTGATGTGTATCACTAGCTACCTCTAAACGCTACCTTCAGGTTCAGAATTTATTTCACATTGCAGTAAACTTATTTGCTTAACACATGTCATGCCGTGGATGAAGACATATGGCACCTTTTAATGCTGCTAACAATACCGATCAATAATCATGAATGTCTTCGCATTGTCATATTTCATAAATCAGGCCCATTGTGTGGTGACTGACAGTAATCATTCTCCACAAGGCTCAGTGTAAGTAATCCTCACCTTAATCAGGGGTTATCTACACTGGCCACAGGGAAATCAATTATGAGCTAATTATTGATGTTCAGAAGACAAAATGCCTTATTGAAGATGTAATACCCAAGCAGATATTTTATGCTGCCCAGTAAACATTCCTCATGTGTGATCAGACATGTTTGGGTGGTTTACCAGACACAGATTTTATTTGAGAACGAGGCGTAATCTTTGTCCGGGAAAGTGCCCAAATGAGTAACATACAAAAGCGCTTTGGACTTTATCAGAAGACTTGGCCAACATGTTAACGCACAGGTAATGACCAGGATACAAACCCCACCCACTCATGTCCTCATCAGTGTCATGTCTTTCAGCAGGTATCCTGTACAGTTCAGTCCAATGAAACGCGTTCCACAGTACTTTCTATTCAAGCTCCTCGTAAAAAGCCTTTTGCTTGTCCACTGGATCGTGTTTAACTCTCGATTTATGTTGAAGAGCACAACAGGCTAATATATTTGGCAAGCTGAGCTGAACCCCAGCCAAGGCTGTCTGTAATAGTCACGGAGAATGAGGGTGGCATGGTTAAACAGGAAAACAGACTAGACAAAAGAATGGTGCTCACTGTATTGTTAGAATACGTATTTTCGCAACAACTGAAGGAAATGTTAGCATGGACATAAACTGCCCCTTGACAAATAAGGATATTTGATGAAAGGTTGGCTTCCTCTCCTATACAGTAAGCGATGATGGACTGGTAAAATGTTGTTTTTTTTTATATAAAAAAAAACAACATCTCATGGACACCGTCACACACTAAAATAACAAAGACTCTCTTCCTCATCCAGTTACAGAAGACACAACTGAGAGTGATAGGTGCAGCCCAGCAGTCAGTCAGGCGACCGTTGAAGTATGTGGGAAAAAACCTGAGCACAACTGCTGAGAGGCTTTCAGTTCAGTAGGAGAACAATCAGTCAGGCTGGTTTGCAGGGCCGTGACAATGCAGCCAAAAATGACGTCTTAATTGCTGAGATGACATTTTGTTTAAAACCGCGATGACAGCGTGATCCCTCATCTGTGTAACTGTGGCTGCTGTTGGGGATAAGAGCCAGCGATTATCCTCCCTTCAGCCTGCCTCTATCTCGGTGGTCACTTTCAATTGTGTTTATATGGGTTCTAATGAGTGAGTATGAGTTACGATAGGATCTTCAACAGCAGGCCGTCATGCAAACATGTCAAGAGGCAGCCAGTCAGTATGATCATCAGAGGCCATTGCTCTGCGAGATGCCTACTCCCTTTAGCCCCTGGAATGACACAATGTTTTTGTAGCAGGCTTCCTCCCAGTCTCCCTATAGGCATCATGGGCACCGGCAATATGACAGGGCAGTGCCCCCTCTTCCTTTGAGAGATCCTGGGATTGAGAGCACATTGTTTACATTGGCAATGCCTGAGAGAGAGAGAGAGAGAGAGAGAGAGAGAGAGAGAGAGAGAGAGAGAGAGAGAGAGAGAGAGAGAGAGAGAGAGAGAGAGAGAGATCCAATAAGCTACTTCTGATAGCGGCTCTTACTCCTGATAGCGATCTCTGGCATGACTGTTGCAGATCAACATGTCATAACTAATCCTAACACCTGGATACTGGCCAAAAAGACAGCAGGGAACTAAATAAAGCTGTAGGTTAAATCCTCTGTTGGTTTGTGGGTTGCTGTTAGCTAGCTTTGTTCCTTGGTGGTTTCGGTGGAAGGGAGTGATTTGAAGTGCATTATAATTCCTGATAAACACACATCACGTACCCTCCCTGTATCCGCGCCTGTACAGGAGAGCTTTTAAGTGGTGAACCCCATCCCATCCACCTCCATAGCCTGCGGCTTTCTCAAGCTCAGCATTCTTCCACTTATCTTTATTGCCATTAACGCTGGCAGCTCTCATGTCTCTGCTTTACATCAACGCTGCTAACAGCACAGCTCAAATTCCTTCACTATCAGTCGAAGAGGGAAACCGGAGTCATAAGGTGCTAACAAATTGAGTTATTTGTGTTCTTAGAGAGGGGGACAAAACAAAACATACATTCTGAAGAGGTGAGCTGAGGTTAACTGAGCTCTAGTATACAACTACTCACTAATAAACATACTACCTGTAGGTGTAAAGAGTGAAGTGGCTTTTCAAAGCACTGTGCGGTATCTCCAGAATGTGTGTGGTGTGTTCAGGGAACGGCCAGGGGTCTATCAGCTCATTGCCTCCAGAGGTAGAGAGAGGGGGCAGCATTCTAATGTGATGATACGTGTGATAACGGCTGACCCCTACATACCCCCTACTTGGAATTGTTGTTGTGCAACTCTCTTCTAAAATACTTTCAAATCATATATAGTCATAGGAACAGGCAAAATAAAACATGTAGGTTATCATGTGTAAATTCATTAGAAAGGGGAAATTAACTCAAATAAATTGAACATACTGATATTCATCTAATTAAATAAAACAAAATAAACATACAAACGCAGTCTTGTGAAGTGGTTTGATGAAGAATGTCTTGCTCCAATGTTTCCTGGTGGAACATCGACATGTGCTTCTTTTAACCCTCTCCTGGTGTGGAGTACCAGAACTGTCCTTTAGGGGGAGCCCTGCTGCAGCTCTGAGTGTCAGGAGCCAGGAGAGAGACAGGGAACAGAGACCAGAAGACCACACACTGGCAGACTCTGAGATGCTGTCATGCTAGTCATTATGGACTTGAACCATAATTCTCAACAAAGTGCAACCTTTTGTGTGGAAAAAATACATGCTTAACCTCTGATCCTAAAGCATTGCCTCAAAGCTAATATCCCCACGCTTTCACTGTCTGTCATGCCAGGTGAGCCCAAGATGGACTGACCACTGTGCGATGAGGTCTACATGGTTCATGGTGCAATACAATACTTAACATTACAGGTTTGATACTTGTATATTGGATGATAAAATGGTGGCGTTTTGGGAAAACAAGAAATAAGAATTTTATTCGCCGTAACATTGGGCTTCGTTTGTATCAACAAGTGGCAAATTACTTTTCATTTCTTGCAGATGGGTCGGAAGCCAAGGTAACTCCATGCACAGTGTGTAAAGCCTCCCAGTAAATCCTGGTGGGAGGAAGAGGCATACGCCTCGTGTGCTCCTACTGATGTGAAATGTAGAGTGATTAGGTGGAAGTGGAATTTCCGTAAGCAATGGTGAGTGCAAATCAGCTCCAGATCTCACAGCAAGATGCACACACTTACTGGGGCATTTACCCCACCACCGTATAAGGAGCTTTGAGATAGGCTAGGCGATACTGAGTAAGCCATTAAAGCCCCTAGTATGGCCTGATGTGGTTACCTGCGAGTAATGGGAACCAGCGCAAAATATATACATTCTATATTTTCAATGAAAGTCTGTGGAAACTGTGATGATTTTAGAACGCTGTCAGGGGAGCCCTGACTTGTGTTTTATTACCTGTTTATTTCATTGGAAGACGAGCCATGAATCTAGGTAGCCTTCAGTGTAATTACCACACTGTGGTCGAGCCCTTCAGTCTGCTTGAAAGATTTTATTAGCCAAACATTTGTTTCTCCGTACGACGGCACTAAGGAGCAAGTCTCTCCAGTTCACTGGTGAAAATAGAAAACAGATGTGAGAGCTCAGGCCTCCCTTCTAGATATTAGTTTGTTACTTACTTTAGACGGTTTTATGGCGTCCCTTTCATAACCCTAAACTCCACTTTTATGACTAAAAATGCACTACTGCAGGCTGAAATGCCGCTAAGGTTTTTCAGATGGAGTAATAACAAGGCATTGGAAGTACGGCCTAGTGCCGCCACTAACATTGTGATGCAATTCATTATTATTGAATAACTCTACTGAAGGCTGCAGCTGTGTAGCGTGGGCTCATATAGAATCGTAGCAGACACGAAACGCTGCATGACACACTGTATTACTCTTTATGAGTTCAGAGCCTTATGAATAAATAATCTTTCTCTCACACTGCACAGTACTTAAGTCCAGAAATTGGAACGAGGCGTGGGGTGAAATTTCGAAATCTGACCATTGGTTTGGATGAATAAAAGACACCTGCCTTGGGCTAGAAAGCTGTGCCTGTAATATTCTGCCTATGAATGTTAGAGTGAACATTAGCACAATTCTGTATGTTCATAGACCCAATGAGGAGAATCTAATGATTCATGTGAATGATAGAGTGCATATAGAGGCTGAAAAAAACCTGTAATGAATTGCACATGGCAGCACATCCGGCATGAAGAAAGCCCTCACTGTGCCTGTTGCATGACCATGATCATACCTTTTTAAATGATCTGTGACAATGATCCAAATCCTGGCCATTGGACGGGGAATGTCCAAACGATGTAAAAGAGTGTGCTGCTAGGGGGTGCGCTGCTTGGCCCGGTGCTCTTCCTTTATTACTAATCAGCACAATAAACACATGTTCGGCTGGGCATACGGTACTTTGGCAGACAGATGAGTGATGAGGTATTAGAGGTGGAAGTTGAAGGGCTCGTCAGCGAGCGGCCCGATGAGGTCACAAAGCAACGCTCTACTTGCATTAGGCCCAGCTGATCTCCAATTAAACAGGGTGATGACATCACGCACCAGAGTAGACCATGGCCCTGCCAGTGGGTCTGCAGCCAAGCCATGTCACACACACCCTCTCAGCTCTCCACATGGAAAGAAAACAGAAGCAATCTGGGTCTGTTTAGAACAAGTGATCCTGATTTGGGATTTAGGCTTGGTAACCTAGGAGACTGGAGAGGCAACGCCACTGTAAACATCCTGTTAAATTAAGTCCAGTCTCATCCGCTCTGATTGTGGCTGAATGATATATTGGATGATATACACTGAGTGTACAAAACATTAAGCTCTTTCCATGACATAGACTGACCAAGTGAAAGCTGTGATCCCTTATTGATGTCACTTGTTAAATCCACTTCAATCAGTGTAGATGAAGGGGAGGAGACAGGTTAAAGGGCTTTCAAGCCTTGAGACCTGGATTGTGTATGTGTGCCATTCAGAGGGTAAATGAGAAAGACATAACATGTAAGTCCCTATGAATGGGATATGGTAGTAGGTGCCAGGCTCACCGGTTTGTGTCAAGAACTGCAACGCTGCTGTGTTTCCCATGTGTATCAAGAATGGGCCACCACTCTTAAGGTCATTCATCCAACTTGACACAACTGCGGGAAGCATTGGAGTCAACATGGGCCAGCATCCCTGTGGAACGCTTTTTACACCTTTTAGAGTCCATGCCCAGACTAATTGAGGCTGTTCTGAAGGCCAAAGGGGGGGGGTGCAACTCAATATTAGGAAGGTGTCCCTACTGTTCAGTATACTCAGTGTATTGTCTGTGCAGGTCTATGATATCCTGTAGGGATATACTAGGAACCCTCAAAGACTTCCCTGGCTATCATATTTCTGTCCTCAGCATATGGAGGCCCCAGTCCATATATCTATGACCATTATCTATCAATTAATACATCTGTCTCCATTGCAGGGGTCCACTGCCCTGCTAGCAGTGTGACCAGGCGCTGAACTCTTGCATTCCTCAAAAACACGGTCATTCAGGCTCTGTAATTTGTCATGTTGGAAGTTGACAGTAAAAGGTCATCCGCTCCCATCGCCAGAGGCAAGAAAAAGCACCCAGATGAAAGTGCACGTTCAGACGGTGGCTATTACTGTGTTCTCTGTATTTGTATAAAGCCGGAGAGACACATGCAGCTTTATCTAATCTCGGCCAGCTATCTGTCTACCTAGCTGTCTATCTGAAGGCAGAAGAAATAGAAAGCCGCACGGGGAAAAAAATGTGCCACATCTAATATTAATCTAACTATTAGCTGGCCTTTAAACAGAGCTTTACACGAAGGCAATGACCTTGAAAACGAATAAATATGTCAACTACATCTGTGACTGAGAAACATGGCGCTGTGCGCCTGGGATGACGTTTCCCTGTACAACAAATCACAGAGGGTCTTCCTGAACAGTAGTTCCAAACACATTTACTGCCTTCTCAATTTATTACTCTCCCAAGATTCTCCCAACTTTGACTTCTCACTTCAACTATAAATACAGTCCAGGCACTTTCACCACTGGGTTTTTTTCTCTCTTGATCCCACTTACAATGTGTGATTTCCAAGTTCAAGTAGAGATGGTCCAAGATAAATAGGCCTACAGTCCTTTGAAGAGCTGGCTGAGTGGTGGAACTGGGACAAGTAATAGCTTACATCCTGTCCATTTATTTACATGTCATAAAATATTGCTTGGCTAACAATTTCCTCAATCATTTTGCATGCTTTGTGTTGCTGCGTGGTCACGTGTTGGTTTCTCGGGCCCTCCCCTAAATCGTGCCACCTCTGACACCACTCCACCGATTGGACAAGTTTGCCAGTGGCCCATCGATCACACACGCCTTAGCACACAGGCATCAATTGCTTTCTGAGCATAAACAGAGCATCTTTGACAAAGGGGTACAGATGGATCGGGGGGGCATGATGGAGGAAACAGAAGCTTACGCATCGTGGGCAAATGGTCAAGTTCCTGTCCACTGCCCCCTCTCCCCCAGACTGGCATGATTTAGCTGGGTCCCTTGCTTCCTGCTATTATTCTGCTTCCGAAGCACAACACTGCCTGAGTCTGGTGCCGTGACACGCTGGGGTCACCACTAATGACTCCTCCAGCTCATCTCTGCCTGGACAACTATTAACCCGTTCCCACCACCCGTTGGATCCTGCACCTATAAAACAACATCGCCGTGCAAACCTCACAGGCCACTAATAGCCCAGGGGTTAAAAGGAGCAGGCTGGCAGACTGCAGAGAAGCCACACAGCAGTGCATTACATATGCTGCTTGAGAGACCGACTGTGCGCACTGCACTCCATAAAGCATGTTGTGGTTGAGCATGCCGATAAGCAACCATAGGTGATGATAATTCTAATCAGCAGTTATCATCTGGCTTGTATGGTCATGGTAGACAGTGTAGTAATAATAATAATAACAACAACAATGATAATAATGTGGACAAATGGACAGTGGAGATAGATAAAGCTTGGATCATCCTTAATAATGTTTCATCGGTGTTAATAAATAATAGCAAATGCATTCAATTCATAATAAAGCAAGCACAACACTTAATTTATCAACTCAGAGTAATCTCGTTCAAGCCATTCCACGATAAGACTTTAACACATTTCATTTCGAAAAACGACATATTTCTGCATTATTATTCATTGATTGTGATCTTGGGTTTGATATGAATTCTATTCAAATATGATCAATTATTACGTTTTAATTTTTACTCAAGCAGTTTCCCCAATGCACCCGTATTCACATTAGTGCGCTCCATGCTGCATTAGAGTGGTGTGATTAGTGAGAGGACCAGTGGGATGTGGGCTGCTGCTGGGCCAAATGAAAAGTCACAAAGCACTGCTACTCATCGCATGAACATTACACACTGACCCTCCCCATCCCTCAGCCCTGCAATGGGCTGACAGTGTGCACCAATGACACAGTAAACCACAGGCTTTTCAAACTCAATTTACCCCTGCATTAATTATTCCTCTAAGTGCTCTGCGCTCTCCCGCTCTTAGTGGGATTCCAAAATGTAGAAGGTTAGGAGGACCATGTTGTGGTACACTTACCAATGCGATGATACAATTCCCATTTGAAATTACACTATCGAATTAAGACTAGCGAGCTGTGTACTTGAAAAATCATATATCTCTGTTATACTAGACAAGTGCTCCCCTTGGTCCATGACCAGAGCAAGGGCTTGGAGATTTTGATGGCTGAGACTTCCATTAACTTCCATTAAAAACACACTAGATAGCAGAGGACACCATATACCTTCATGTCCATCAATACATGCCAGGTGAAAATGAAGGATTATACCATTTGGCAAGTATTGGGATTAGTCCTGTTAGATGTTAACATCTAAAATGAAATGGCAAATCACCTTATAATGCTTGGAGAGATCACCCCCTAGATTTGAATCCATCTTTTTTTTCTACCACACATTGGAAAGATAGATTTGGAAGCCTGCAGTTCCACAGGGTATGTTTGCTCAGTCAGTGAATCTAAAAACAATGCCGACACTATTCAGTCTCTGTCCTCTCAGGTGAGTAAGGGTTCAGCCTGTGGGTTCAGTCACCCATTTGAACCCATGACCTCTGGTCGAGGGTCCAGAGGTCCAGACAGACATCTCTCCTCACCACGACGACTCCCTCAGCCTGACTGCTCCCAGGACCTCATTAGGCGCTGAGCTCAACTCCACACCCCTCAATGTAACCCAATTCCCCCAACATGAGTTACAAATATACAATCAGAGTAAAATCTGCCAGTTGGCCTTCAAATATGGCAGCTTTCCGCTGTTCAGATGACTTCCACCTCTAGCTAGAAGTGCTGAGACTCAGTGTGGGGTTGGAATGAGCCACAGCTCATCTCATAATACATGGCAGTCGAGTCAACGCTGCCTGCTCGCTATTTATAGCCACAGTAGAGCTAGTTTTTCCTTCCACAACCTTCGAAAGCACGGGTCTAACTTGATGACACTGAAGCTAACATGTTCTGTGACAACACTGGCATGACTTCAATTGATTTTGATCTCCGGGTCAATATCATGTGACATAGAGCTCTTCCTCTGGCCGCTCGTATGACTCATGTGTAGAACGCGGCGTCCCTGCCTCTGCGTTCGGTCTTTATTTTAGCCCGTGTGGGCTCCTCCCAAATGTGACAGGTAATTGTGTTTCTCATTGCCATGCAGAATACAGAATCAAACATTATTTTCCAAAGCAAATGTTTTACCTTGTGAATTCGGCTCAGTGTTGTTGCAGTAAAACTCAACGATCTGTACAATGGGCAGGCGGTTAAAGAGAATATTCCGCTCATCCCATATATTAAACGTAAAGACATTAAAACTCATTCTGTCCGTCTTGCATGGCAGAAGCTTACGCAATCCTACAAAGACCTGCAATTGCAAATGAGAGAGGAAAGAAATGTGGAATAATTTCTCCACCATGGAGTCTTTGGGGATCCTCGTCTGCAATAATGGTGTAGGCTTAGTGACATTCAGCGTTGATAGAGGACATCATTTCACAGGAGACCTCACAGAGCAGCTAGACCAGGAAGAACGTGGCCATGTGGAATTGGGCTGAATTGTCAACCATTCCCAAAGGACTAGGAAGGCAAGAAAATACTATGCTGGCAGATTTTTTGTTGAGCATTTAGATGGCAAGAAAATGCAATAAAAAAAACTAAAACAATAGCGAGTGGACGGACGGAGCCACTGAGCACACGGTCTAAAATGGAGAGGCCAGAGGTGAGCACTGGCTGTAATAAAACCATATGCTTGCTGTTAGAAAACATGAAATGTAAACGTATCACTATGATCCATCTTCATTTAACAAATTCCCTCTCCCTTACTTAAGAGGGAATCTGTTTCAAGAGGTCAGATGCTACATTTCTCTGCCTCTCTGGTGCCTGCGTGATTTAAATAAGGTATTTAAATATAGAAGTCAGGCAGTAGCAGCAAGTGCAATTCAGCGAGGGTTTGGTCCCGTGCCGACTGGCCTCCGTTCAAGGGCACACTTGGAGGATTTCCCATAAACCCCCTCCGAGTGATACATTGCAAACTGACAAATTCAAACTGAGGCATTTAGGAAAGTACTGAGATGAACTGGTGTTGTACTGTTAGTACAGGTACCTCACTGCCAAACTAGGTTGTCAGACACAACGAACACATAGTGAACGCCACACACTTTTCGCCTGCATCTGACGTGGCACTCTTTCCATTGTCTGTATTCCGCTTGTGTTCTGTGTTGTTCTAGGCTATATTGGGCTATATTGGTTGGACAGTTTCCAGTATAGAACGTACCAAGATCACGCTAGTTTAGAGTAATGCGTGGATCGTTTGTTTACCATGAAAGGTTCACGAACTGCTCGTGAATCAGGTAGTATGTGTTGGAGTGTGAAAACAACATTAATTATAAAACTCTGAGCCAAACTGAAAGATTATATGTTTTTTTTTCACTAGTCAATAAAAATGTGTACGTGCAAGGTTCAAAAGCTGTTATGACATGGTAATGAGATGATTTATGTATTTTTTTTTGTAATCGGAGACAAGGATGTCATCTTTGTTTTTTGCTGATTCATAAAGAAACTACATTAGTGGCTTTGGAGGGCCCATCAGATGAATTGCCTTTTTTCATGAAGTGATGCTTGTCTAAATAAATGGCCTGTGATCAATCTTCAATTGCTCAGCAGACTTTATTTTTCTTGACTGGCTCCTGGTTGTCTGAGCAATAGGTATTTTAGGTAGCTGATTACCTCATCACTCCAGGGCACAACTGTCCCTCCGTGAGGTAAGCGGGTACATGTTGTCTCGCTGCCCGCCTTGTTCAACCTCTCCCCCCCCCAAAAAAAACACCAACAACACCTCCACAGTCTTTAGCGTCTCAGCACCTTTCTTCTTTGTTACCAAACCAGCTTCGCTCAAGAACCACAATGCAAGATTATATGTCGTGTGGCCAATTTGTACTTTTTTAATCCTCTACTACATTCTGTATGTCTGGTTGTAAGGAGTGCCATTCATTATTTCGCTGGTATGAATTGTCCTGCAATGGTTCCTGGATATCTGCCCTTTGCCAGAGAGCATGGCTACGTCTTTCTCTATTATGCCATTTCATGTAGTTTCTCCTTATCCAGTCTGTATATAGAGGTGAATAGAAGGAATCTGACTGTGTGTTTTATGCAAATTGCAAGACGAAGTGATTCATTTATAATGAGTTTTGAGCACAAATGCAGCCAGTGGGAATTGCTATCAAGGGCAAGGACATTATGAAATGACTGGGCCCGCAGAGCAAAGGGGTGGTTCTGCTTTCTCTTCACTGCACTGCTGCATGACACTATCTCATAGCATCTAGACAAAACGCCTCCTCCGTCGATAATGTTGTTTTTTTTCAAAAGCTTTGCATGCTGCTGCCTGTGTTAACAGGGCCATTTTTCTGCTAGTGGTCCTATTTTTGTGTTCCACTTAGACAACTTACTAAGCATCATTCATCTATTCATTGTATACGTCATCAATTTGCTGAATTCCTTTGTGTTTCATGTTACAGTATAACTGACCTGATCCCGTCCCGTCCTTCCATGTTCTGACCTGATCTCGTCCCGTCCATCCATGTTCTGACCTGATCCCGTCCCGTCCATCCATGTTCTGACCTGATCCCGTCCCGTCCATCCATGTTATGACCTGATCCCGTCCCGTCCATCCATGTTCTGACCTGATCCCCTCCCGTCCATCCATGTTATGACCTGATCCCGTCCCGTCCATCCATGTTATGACCTGATCCCGTCCCGTCCATCCATGTTCTGACCTGATCCCGTCCCGTCCATCCATGTTCTGACCTGATCATGTCCCGTCCATCCATGTTCTGACCTGATCCCGTCCCGTCCATCCATGTTCTGACCTGATCATGTCCCGTCCATCCATGTTCTGACCTGATCCCGTCCCGTCCATCCATGTTCTGACCTGATCATGTCCCGTCCATCCATGTTATGACCTGATCCCGTCCCGTCCATCCATGTTCTGACCTGATCCCGTCCCGTCCATCCATGTTCTGACCTGATCCCGTCCCGTCCATCCATGCTCTGTAAATGCCATTTTCACATATCTGAGTAGTAGGCTACCACACAAAACAGGGATTGTTCCTGTTTACTGTACAAAGCACTCAGCTCCTACGGATGTCCAGTTCTAGCAGTTTAAAAAATATATATATAATAATAATAAATAATAATAAATAATATATTTAACTAGGCAAGTCAGTTAAGAACACATTTTGTATTTACAATGACGGCCTAGGAACAGTGGGTTAACTGCCTTGTCCAGGGGCAGAACGGCAGGTTTTTACCTTGTCAGCTTGGGGATTCGATCTAGCAACCATTCGGTTATTGGACCCAAATGTGTAGAGGCTGTGTGCACTATCGACCACAGCACATATTATAAAACCAATTAGAGCACGTGTATCATTACATGGTCTGCTAACTAAAATGTGTTTTACACTGACACGGGCAGGCCATTGGGAAACAAACAAAATACTTGTACACACTCAGGTTAGGAAGTATACGTTGTAAGACACTGCATCGCAATGCTAGCTGTGCCACTAGAGATTTGGACGGCAGGGATGTCCTTGTCCCATCGCGCACTAGCAACTCCTGTGGCGGGCCGGGTGCAGTGCACGCTGACACGGTCGCCAGATGTACGGTGTTTCCTCCGACACATTGGTGCGGCTGGCTTTCGGGTTAAGTGGGCGTTGTGTCAAGAAGCAGTGCGGCTTGGTTGGGTTGTGTTTCGTAGGACGCACGGTTCGCTACCTTCGCTTCTCCCGAGTCTATACGGGAGTTGCAGGGATGAGACAAGACTGTAACTACCAATTGGATACCACAAAATTGGGGTTAAAAAAAGGGATACGTTGTGGTTTCTCTATTCCTTAGATTCTGAAGTGTTGAAAGAAAACCAGTCTTTGTTGGATTGCTAATGGCATGGCAGAACCATTCCATATGGAAGAGTGTGTCCTGATGACTGGGAAACAGGATTGTATGCTTTCTGGGAGGGAAAGTTGACATCTGTCCCGTTAGATAAAAGCAATGGGATCCAAGATTCTGACCCATAGGGCAGCTAGACCGTTACAAATAACATACCAGTCTTTTTTAACAACTGCAAAAAGAAAATCATCAAAATTCTAATCAAGTTCATATGCACCATTGATGATGTTTTGATAGTGTGAGATTCTATAAAGCCGAAATAGGCTAATATTACGCCGGCTATTGGAGATCATCGTTTCACAAGTTCATTCAGCAGTGACTATGTGCAAGAGAAAATTGGTTACTGCACCCTTGACATTCATGTTGAGGTGTGATTAGAGTGTGTAATTGTCTTTCTAATCAGCATATTCAGAAGCAGAACCGCTATGTTTTGTTCAGTTTCCACTCTCACCCACCACTAGGCAGGTCAGAACTCATTACAATTATAACTCAGAGACAATTATAGAGCATGAGTGATTTTAAATGCATTTCTTTACTACGTTGATATCCAAATGTCAAATGTAGATGTGGTCTATTGTCCCACCGGGAACTCTGCTGTAGATGGCTGGAATCCTGGAGAGGACAGGAGCCAAGAGCAGCCAAGAGTCTTCCCAGAGACATAAAACAACAGTGGCACCATTCATATCTTCAACTGACAGAGTACTGATGATTATTGCAGGGACAATGCCCTGCATGTGTCAAACAATTGGCAAATAATTTATGACATCTTTTCCCCTACTATTTCCCGGGAGGGCGCTAGCGGTGCTGCCAATATTAAGCCTCCTGCACGGAAGAAGCAAAAAAAAGGGGACGGTGTAAAAGACTGATGGAGGTAGAGAGGATGAGGGATCGAGAGGAGGAGAGGAGTGGGGGAGGGAAGGAGTGGGGGGGGGAGAAGTGCCAGGCTCAGCTTTTTCCTGACTGAAGACGCACAGCCATCTGTGAGGAGACAAACACGCGTATGGCTGTCATTTGTCCAACATCTTACGCGATGTGAAGGCTTTTCACTCGCCATGCCAACCTGTGTGGCAGATGATGTATGTGTTTCTTCAGTCCCGTGATTACTAGCATGGAGCTGCAGAGCAATGCTCTTCACCTCATCAGTTCCACGGGCTGCGCTCCAAGGTGGGTGAGGGATTCGCTGCAAAATGGCTTCTGACACACAGCACAACCAAAGCGTACCGGCGTGAATATTATACACTGCATTTCGCCACAGCCGCCTACTGTGACCAGATCAATCGGGGTGGATGAGGAGAATTACAAGTTTAATAGAGTGCCCAGCAGCAGTAATTAAAAAGAATGGTTATATTTTTCCTAAATGTATGAAAAAGGGGGACTGGAGGAGGGGTTCACTGGGGTGGGGTAAGTTGCATTGGTCTTATTTTAGACCGTCATGCATTTGTTGTTCATGAACCCTGAGAAACAAACTCTGGAGTGATGCAGCACAGTGAGCTAACGGCAGTGCTTCACAATGACCTTGCATGGCTGCTGGAAGGTATGGTGCTAATTCAGTGATGTTTGGTAAACACTTTGAAATGCATTTGTTGTAGGAAATGCGCTATATAAATCAAGTTTGATTCGATAGTTCCGAGAATACAAAAACACAGATTTTATTTTTGTATTCCGTCCCAAAATGTTTGCTCCTGAACTGTTATAAACCATGTGTGGGGAGAAATACATTATGACCAATTCACTGGACATTGGAGAACTATTAAACTGTGGACATAAGTGTAAAACTATGACGCAAGACTACACTATCTACTAAACAAAACATTTGACCAGTGGGTACATTATTGTTTTGCCTTGTCTTTGAGGCACCATTAATCAGACCGATGATTTTAGTGGGTGTTAAGATGTTTTACTTAATTTGGAACGCCTAGCCCTTTGGTCCTCCAGGGCCAAAATTAGCATTTCTGGACCAGCAGGTGATAAATAACAACTTGGGAAATGATTAATATAGCACAGCCCAAAAGGTAGCGAAAAGGAGTGGAGGGGAAAAAACAACAATGGCGGCATCAACAGAATTGGGAGACAAGTGGGTGATAATTGTAGTGGGAGCCATGGGAACGGGACTCTGCTGGCGAGGAGGACTAAAACAGTGGAACAGAGGAAATGAATCAAGTTGGAGCTGCCGCGACTGCCTGTCTTCCGCCGAGGCCTTATTAGAGCAGTCTGGGCTCACTAGCTTTCTGCTTTAGTTTGGAAAAGAACTCAAGCATGCCTAAACAATGTGGATGTGATATTATGAGGCTAGGAAGGCTTTTGTGTAGGTGTAACCGTGATCTTTTGTCGGCATTATATGTTTACTTTACGATTAAAGAGTGGATTGTGTATGTGTGGCATTCAGAGGGTGAACGGAGAAGACAGAAAAATACAAGTGCCTTTAAACAGGGTGGGTGCCAGGCCACACCGGTTTGTGTGAAGAACTGCAACGCTGCGGGGTTTTTCACACTCAACAGTTTCCTTGAGTCAACATTGTCTAGCACCCATGTGGAACGCTTTCGACACCTTGTAGAGTCCATTCCCTGATGAATTGAGGGCAAAAGGGAAGGTGTTCCTAATGTTTGGTATACTCCGTGTATGGTTCCTTGTCACATGTACCTAAAAATATCTGTTTTTTTAACTGTATCATTCTATGTCTGTAAATCTATAGTAATACAAGGTCGTTATCCTATGAATTCAGTGTATTGAGTAAAATCGATTACTTTAGTGGTACTGATAAGACCAAAGCTAGTACCTTACAAATCTAAGGTCAATGGTATTTCAAAATCTGGTTGACCTGGGACGTCATCCTCCACCAAAACAGACTGTGACCTTTGCAAAGTTGAAGAGCAGGGCAGGATGGCAGTTAATTGCTTCACAGCTCATGGCAAAATATCGCTCTTCTCCGACTAATTGAGCAGTGCCTCTGTCTCTCAAAGTGCCAAGGGTTGTCTGTCAACTAAAAGATCTCCATTGTGTGTTGGTCACTGCTGGAGAGAGAGGGCAATGTTGTTGCAAGATGACCTGGGAAACCATTCTGTGTCAATTGGTGTCAGGCTACATGTGCACCAGCTTGCCTGAAGGCAAAGCCCCAAACTAGGCTTATTGTTTCCGAAATAACGCAGCGGCAGAGTTAACGATAAAAGTGGCTTCCTTATCAAGTGGTTCTGGTTGAATGACTCAGTGCTGGTGACCAAGCTAAGTGACCAGACAGAGAACTCGTCAGGCAGCGGTCAGTCAGCCTTCTCCACCACAGCAGCTCCCAGCTGACTTCAAGAGGCCAGCCAGGAGCATTTGGATGGTAATGTACAACAGGGGTTAATCTCCTTGTAATCACAAAGCTTTGCTTTGAGGGTATCCTTGTCAAGTCCTCGGAAAGGAGCAGCTTTACCAGTTTGGGGCTACATCAGCTAACATGATAATCCCCTAATGTGTGATGCAAACGCTTGGCTCCTTTGTCCCTCCGGGGCAGAAATGGAGACATCTCCCCTGCTTGCTTGTGTCAGGGTTCCTGGTCCACAGAGGATGCATTGTCCCTCATCAAAGAGGAGGAAGTTCTCTGGGTCTTTGCTGTAGTCCGCTGTTCCAGACAGTCCCAAATCTTTCAAGTCCCAATTAAAGAAAAAAAAAACGAGACAATTGAACAACGTGACCTTTAACCCCGAGATGGCTTTTGCGGATCACTCTGCAATTTGTCTTGAGTTTAAGCACTCAAAAATGATGACCTATCATTCACTGTCCAAAATGTCCGACCACAACAATGAATTGTGGCTTCGGCTGTTTTTAGAATTCAGTAGATTCTAGAGCGTTTAATTAATTTCCTCTGAACAATGCATGTTCTTCTTTTTGCCTCTGCTACAAACCAGGCCATCCAGTTCAGTGGTTCTGGAAGCGGGAGGAAGAAAACCTATTAGGTTTCCCCAACCCCCTCAGCCGTGGGTGAGCTACAGCAGGTTAAGTGTCACTCAGAAATGAGCATTCTCCTGGTAGAGCAGTGGACGGCACATCAGCTGCTGCCATTTTTGTAACTACATTAAACAAACCCTCCGAAGGCCTCAATGATGCATGCAATCTTAATTTTTATTACAGCAATTTATTATACACTCCCCAAGCTTATGACAGCCCCGACTGTCATTAACAGATTAATTATAATTTCCCCCTGCGCTCGGAGTTAGAGAAATGTGAGTACATGCAGCTAGCCTCGCCGAAAAACAATGAGAGTTGGGTAACATGGTTTCATCATTCCAGTAGCTCTACCCTTCCTGAAAACTCAATGACATAAAGGAACTGGGGGTCGGTCTGTTCCTGAGGTCTTCCCTGTAGCCACTGAGCATAACAAAGCCCTCCCCATCAGCCTTCAGAGAGGGTCGGCTGCACTTCAAACACAGAGACACTCCTCTGGGCTTTTCAAGTGCCGAGGAGGCCCGACAGGACCTACATGAAGCCGACATGTTGGCCGCCTTTGGCCCCAACTCCTTTGTGACGTGGTCCAAACAAATGGAAATAAACATGACAGCGAAATCAAAGGCCAGTGAAGGGCAGAGACGTGTCCTCTACTTCACCTACTGTATGGGTCCCACCCCTACCTTCAATGGCTGACCCTTCCCCAGCTGGGGTGACTTGGATTCTCTCCCCTAACCCCATACCAGTCACCTCTAGGCCTATGAGAATCAATTGCCTATGACATGATACATGAAGAAGTCAATGAACCCCAACACCTTACATTGTAACAGTCAGTTGGCACTAAACCCAACGGCGCTAATCGAAAAACAAGGGATGCCACAGATGTCATTTAAAGAATGATTTGCATTCACAAATCAGCCGGCATACAGAATCAACTCAAAGGCTACAGGCTCAGTCGCTGTTCAATTCAGTCCCAAAACGCAGTAATACTTCCCCAAAAATAAGCATTGATCTTATCAATTCTGTTCAGTTTGTTTGTGAAATAATCCAAAAAGACACAGTCCACAGAAGAACAAACCCAACCTATACACTGATGATAGCAAACATATTAGGAACACCTTCATAATATTGAGTTGAACTCGCCTCCCCCTCTTAATGTTTTGTATACTCAGTGTATACGTAGTCCCTAGAAATAGCCTTCCCACACTGGTCTTTGGAAGTCAATAGTCCACAAAAGAAAACATCTTCTGATAAACCACAGATTACCCCTTAAAGGTATGAGAGAAAGTTCTCACTTGCATGTAGGCTTTTAAACTATAAACAGTTTCATGGTTACCAAACATTTCTGCCCAAAACATTTAGTCAAGATGGCTTCCCCATTTCCTGACACACCCACTTCCTTCTTCCCCAGGAAGTGACTGTGGGTGTGGCCAGAGAGAAAGATGCGAAGCAAGAGGGTCCACTCCCATCAAAATCTGTCCACAGTGATAAGCAGACCAATAAGCAGACTGATAAGCAGGCCACCTGCCTTCCTGCTTTGGGACGACTCCCCCCATTGTTAGACCATCTCGTCATTATACAGTATCTCTGGTGTGGCTGGGTAGTGACTGGGATGGAGCCCATAGCCTACACACATCTCAAGGGATCATGGAACCTTGTGGGTTACAACACAGAACAACCCCACTGGGCACAATACAAAGTCTATTTCACGCTGGTTCAATGTCATTTCTTTGAAATTACATGTCAACAATGTTGATTTAACCAATGTGTGCCCAGTGGGACACTTCAACAGATCATATTTCAAAACATGAATATAAAGTGTTACCTCTCCAATCATTTGACCCCGTATCAAGCCATGACCCCATATCTAGCCATGGGTTTGATTTCCTATTGTTCCTTAAAAGGCCCAAAGTCGTGCCAACTGAAGAAGTAGGCTAGTGACCTATCCCTCTGTGACAGAACTTGACAGAACTGGTTCACATCCTCCTAGACCTGAGAGCGTGGAGGCAACCACAGGTCTCCTCCAGCTCTCTGCAACATGGTGTAGTATATCCAGGTACAGTCAGTGGAACCTGAGCCAGCGCTAGCTGGTCTGCTCTGGGCTGCTTCCTAACTGCCTGGCTGGCTGCCCAGCTGATAGTTGCTACCATTCTGTCTCTGACCTCTTGTTACCCATGAGCCTCAGGTACGAGGACAAGAGGTGGCTGCTGGCTTTTTGAGATCTCTGCATACTAGTCGGCCACATGTTGTTCTTCGGAATATACCGTGCGTGTTGCTCCCTTGCATATCACATTGTTCAGCCATTGCATGATGTACAAATAGGCAAAAACTCTCAATTATATGCCGAACTGTTGCAACATTTTTGCATTACCAGGCTTAGAAACAATCCTTAGGGGCTATAAAAAATGGCGGCTCGAGAAAGTGACAAGCGTCTGGTCCAGGATGTATGTGCGGGCCCAGTAAATGAACAGTGTGTGGAGCATAGCTTTGTGTGACTAATGTTACAAAGTACCATGTATCATTTATGAGCTGCAAGACAACAGTAAAGAGAGGCCCTTTTCATTAATGTTTAATTAAGATGAATGCTGCGAGAGAGCGTACCTTCTCTGAGGTGGCTCGAGCGCTCACTGGATGTAATGACACACAACTGCAAAGGACGGACAGAGGAGATGAGCATCCAGAGAGAGAGAGAGAGAGAGAGAGAGAGAGAGAGAGAGAGAGAGAGAGAGATGGAGAGAGAGAACAGGAGACAGAGAGCGAAAGATAAAAGGAAGGGAGATAGCATAGGGAATGTAATTAGCTTCTAAAGCTCCACATTTGAAACTGGGGGAGAGAACAGCAGCAGAGGAGGGAGATGAGGGGAACAGTAGTGTTTGAGACAACACTCTGTGAGGGGGAAGGATTACACTGTGGCTCTGCTTGATTTATGATGGGATGGCTGGAATAATAAAAGGTTACCAACATTCCATTAATGAGATTCCACAGTGCCATGAGTAATTGAACACAGGAAATGATTTTCCCAGCTTCAATAATTACACATATCTATAGATAGTCAATTGGTTATCATCATGATGGTACATACGTTTTCATATTGCTTTTGAAGCCTGTTCTATGAATATGTATTTCCTATCTTTGTAAATCCCAAGATATATGGTACACTTAAGCTAAGTGAGACAGAATAATGGAATGTTACTCGTATGTGCATTGATACAACTGGGATTCTGAACATGAATATAGAAGCACTCTGAGTCCCACCATTCCCTACTGGAGAGGTCTCAATTGCACGCAATGCAGGGGGAATCATTTAATCTGTCTCACTGTCTGTCAGGGTTGAATTAAGTACTCTCAATCAGAGAGAGAGAGAGAGGGTCTGCTATACAAATTGATGGAAAGTGGTGTTGGGGAAAAAACTGTGAGAAAACCCATGTACACAAACAACAAGTGTGCGGTTAAAATTGGCAAAAACACACATTTCCTTCCACAGGGACGTGGGATGAGACAGGGATGCATCTTAAGCCACACCCTCTTCAACATTTACAGTACCAGTCAAAGGTTTGGACACACCTACTCATTCAAGGGTTTTTCTTTAATTTGACAATGTTCTACATTGTATAATAATAGTGAAGACATCAACTATGAAATAATACACATGGAATCATGTAGTAACCAAAAAAGTGTTAAACAAATCAAAATATATTTGATTTTCTTCAGAAGTAGCCACCTTTTGCCTTGAGGACAGCTTTGCACACTCTTGGCATTCTCTCAACCAGTTTCATGAGGTAGTCCACTGGAATGCATTTCAATTAACAGGTGTGCCTTGTTAATTTGTGGAATTTATTTTCTTCCTTACTGCATTTGAGCCAATCAGTTGTGTTGTGACAAGGTAGGGGTGGAATACAAAAGTTAGTCATATTTGGTAAAAGAAGAACAACAAGACAACAGCTCAAAGAACAGCTCAAATAAGCAAAGAGAAATAACAGTCCATCATTACTTTAATTCTTCAGGCTGCAATCCCGTTAATGGGATGATATGACAACAGCCAGTGAAAGTGCAGGGCGCCGAATTCAAAACAACAGAAATCTCATAATTAAAATTCCTCAAACATACATGTATCTTATACCGTTTTAACGGTAATCTTGTTGTTAATCCCACCACAGTGTCCGATTTCAAATAGGCTTTACAGCGAAAGCACCACAAACGATTATGTTAGGTCACCACCAAGCCACAGAAAAACACAGTCATTTTTCCAGCCAAAGAGAGGAGTCACAAAAAGCACAAATAGAGATAAAATGAATCACTAACCTTTGATGATTGTCATCAGATGACACTCATAGGACTTCATGTTACACAATACATGTACAGTGGGGAGAACATGTATTTGATACAATGCCTATTTTGCAGTTTTTCCTACTTACAAAGCATGTAGAGGTCTGTAATTTTTATCATAGGTACACTTCAACTGTGAGAGAGAGACTGAATCTAAAACAAAAATCCAGAAAATCACATTGTATTATTTTTAAGTAATTCATTTGCATTTTATTGCATGACATAAGTATTTGATCTCCTACCAACCAGTAAGAATTCCGGCTCTCACAGACCTGTTAGTTTTTCTTTAAGAATCCCTCCTGTTACCTGTATAAAAGACACCTGTCCACACATTGTGTGTCAAACATACTCCAACCTCTCCTCAATGGCCAAGACCAGAGAGCTGTGTAAGGACATCAGGGATAAAATTGTATACCTGCACAAGGCTGGGATGGGCTACAGGACAATAGGCACCTGCATTGCTTGCTGTTTGGAGTTTTAAGCTGGGTTTCTGCATTGCTTGCTGTTTGGGGTTTTAGGCTAGGTTTCTGTACACATGGAATCATGTAGTTACCAAAAAAGTGTTTAAAAAAGTGTTTACGTAGATGTACGAAGGGCTATATAAATACATTTGATTTGATTTGATTTTATTTTATTTGAAGTAGCTTGGTGAGAAGGCAACAACTGTTGGCGCAATTATTAGAAAATGGAAGAAGTTCAAGATGACGGTCAATCACCCTCGGTCTGAGGCTCCATGTGAGATCTCACCTCGTGGGGCATCAATGATCATGAGGAAGGTGAGGGATCAACCCAGAACTACATGGCAGGACCTGGTAAATGACCTGAAGAGAGCTGGGACCACAGTCTCAAAGAAAACCATTAGTAACACACTACGCCATCATGGATAAAAATCCTGCACTGCTCGCAAGGTCCCCCTGCTCAAGCCAACGCATGTTCAGGCCCATCTGAAGTTTGCCAATGACCATCTGGATGATCCAGAGGAGGAATGGGAGAAGGTCATGTGGTCCGATGAGACAAAAATAGAGCTTTTTGGCCTAAACTCCACTCGCCATGTTTGGAGGAAGAAGAAGGATGAGTACAACCCCAAGAACACCATCCCAACTGTGAAGCATGGAGGTGGAAACATCGTTCTTTGGGGATGCTTCTCTGCAAAGGGGACAGGACGACTGCACCGTCTGGAGGGGAGGATGGATGGGGCCATGTATCGCAAGATCTTGGCCAACAACCTCCTTCCGTCAGTAAGAGCATTGAAGATGGGTTGTGGCTGGGTCTTCTAACATGACAACGACCCGAAACACACAGCCAGGGCAACTAAGGAGTGGCTCCGTAAGAAGCATCTCAAGGTCCTGGAGTGGCCTAGCCAGTCTCCAGACCTGAACCCAATAGAAAATCTTTGGTGGGAGCTGAAAGTCCGTATTGCCCAGCGACAGCCACGAAACCTGAAGGATCTGGAGGAGTGGACCAAAATCCCTGCTGCAGTGTGTGCAAACCTGGTCAAGAACTACAGGAAATGTATGATCTCTGTAATTGCAAACAAAGGTTTCTGTACCAAATATGAAGTGCTGCTTTTCTGATGTATCAAATACTTATGTCGTGCAATAAAATGCAAATTAATTACTTAAAAATCATACAATGTGATTTTCTGGATTTTTGTTTTAGATTCCGTCTCTCACAGTTGAAGTGTACCTATGATAAAAAATGACAGACCTCTACATGCTTTGTAAGTAGGTAAACCTGCAAAATCGGCAGTGTATCAAATACTTGTTCTCCCCACTGTATGTTTTGTTTGATAAAGTTCAGATTTTTTCAAAACATCTGAGTTTACATTGGCGCGTTACGTTCATTAGTACCAAAAACATCCAGTGATTTTGCATAGCCACATAGATTCAACAGAAATACTCATCATAAATGTAGAAGATAATACAAGTTATACACATGGAATTATAGATATACCTCTCCTTAATGCAACCTCTGTGTCAGATTTCAAAAAAACTTTACGGAAAAAGCAAACCATGCAATAATCTGAGACGGCGCTCAGATTCCTGCACTCCCAGGAATCGCAGTTCCACAATAAATGCTTGATTTGTTCGATAATGTCCGTTATTTACGTCCAAATAGCTACTTTTGTTAGCGTTAGGTACACATATCCAAACGCTCGTGCATTACTTCGGACAAAAACTTCAAAAAGTTATATTATGGCCTCCCGGTTGATGCAGTGGTCTAGGGCACTGAATTGCAGTGCTAGCTGTGCCACCAGAGACTCTGGGTTCGCGCCCAGGCTCTGTCGCAGCTGGCTGTGAACGGGAGGTCTGTGGGGTGACGCACAATTGGCCTAGCATCGTCCGGGTTAGGGAGGGTTTGGCCGGTAGGGATATCCTTGTCTCGTCGCGCACCAGTGACTCCTGTGGTGGGCCGGGCGTAGTGCACGCTAACCAGGTCGCCAGGTGCACGGTGTTTCTTCCGACACATTAGTGCGGCTGGCTTGAATGCGCGCTGTGTTAAAGAAGCAGTGCGGCTTGGTTGGGTTATGTTTCGGAGGACGCATGGCTTTCAACCTTCGTCTCTCCCAAGCCCGTACGGGAGTTGTAGCGATGGGACAAGATAGTAACTACTAACAATTGGATACCACGAAAATGGGATAAAAAAATAAAAAATAAATGTACATTTAACAATTTAAAAACACATTTTTTTAAGTTATATTATAGGTCGAAGAAACATTTCAAACTAAGTATAGAATTAATCATTAGGATGTTTTTATCATAAATCTTCAATAAAGTTCCAACAGGAGAATTCCTTCGTGTCTGGAGGAGCAACAGAATGCAGGGCGATATCATGTGGAATGCGCGTGACCAGGAAATGGCTCTCTGCCAGTAACCTGACTCATTCAGCTCTTATTCAGTCCCACAACACAGTAGAAGCCTCATTCAAGTTTCTACAGACGGTTGACATCTAGTGGAAGCCATAGGAACTGCAACTTCATTCATATCCCAATATGAATTCAATAGGGCCTGGGTTGAAAATATACCAACCTCAGATTTCTCACTTCCTGTTTGGATTTCTTCTCAGGTTTTTGCCTGCCATATGAGTTTTGTTATACTCAAAGACATAATTCAAACAGTTTTAGAAACTTCATATTGTTTTCTATCCAATACTAATAATAATATGCATATATTAGCAACTGAGACAGGGGAACAGCCCGTTTACTCTGGGCACCTTTCATCCAAGCTACTCAATACTGCCCCTGCAGCCATAAGAAGTTTTTAAGACATGTCAATGTCAGTCAATGTTAATTCAAGTGTAGTCTCATAAACAATCAAAAGCTATGATGAAACTGGCTCATGAGGACCGCCACAGGAAAGGAAGACCCAGAGTTACCTCTGCTTCAGAGGATACGTTCATTTGAGTTACCAGCCTCAGAAATTGCAGCCCAAATAAATGCTTCAGAGTTCAATTAACAGATACATCTCAACATCAACTGTTCAGAAGAGACTGTGTGAATCAGGCTTCATGGTCAAATTTTTGCAAAGAAACTACTATTAAAGGACACCAATGAGAAGAAGAGACTTGCTTGGGCCAAGAACACTAGCAATGGACATTAGACCGGTGGAAATCTGTCCTGACATTTTTGCTTCCAACTGCAGTGTCTTTGTGAGACGCTGAGTAGGTGAACAGATGATATCTGGATGTGTGGTTCCCACTGTGAAGCATGGAGGAGGTGGTGTGATGGTGCTTTGCTGGTGACACTGTCTGTGATTTATTTAGAATTCAAGGCACACTTAACCAGCATGGCTACTACAGCATTCTGCAGCGATACACCATCCCATCTGGTTTGCGCATAGTGGGACTATCATTTGCTTTTCAACAGGACAATGACCCAACACAGGCTGTGTAAGGGCTATTTGACCAAGAAGGAAAGTGATGGAGTGCTGCATCAGATGACCTGGCCTGCATAATCACTCGACCTCAACCCAATTGAGATGGTTTGGAATGAGTTGGATCGCAGAGTGAAGGAAAAGGAGCCTACAAGTGCTCAACATATGTGGGAACTCTATCAAGACTGTTGGAAAAGCATTCCTAGTGAAGCTGGTTGAGAAAATGCCAAAATTGTGCAAAGCTGTCATTAAGGCAAAGGGTGGCTACTTTGAAGAATGTAAAATATAAAATATGTTTGATGTGTTTGACACTTTGTTGGTTACTACATGATTCCATATGTGTTATCCATATGTGTTTTGATGTCTTCACTATTATGCTACTATGTAGAAAATAGTACAAATCAAGAAAAACCCTTGAATGAGTAGGTGTGTCCAAATTTTTGACTGGTACTGTATATCAACGAATTGGCGAGGGCACTAGGACAGTCTACAGCACCCAGCCTCACCCTACTAGAATCTGAAGTCAAATGTCTACTATTTGCTGATGGTCTGGTGCTTCTGTCCCCAATCAACGAGGGCCTACAGCAGCACCTACTGTAGATCTTCTGCACAGATTCTGTCAGATCTGGGTCCTGACAGTAAATCTCAGAAAGACAAAAATAAAGGTGTTACAAAAAAGGTCATGTTGCCAGGACCACAAATACAAATTCCATCTAAACACTGTTGCCCTAGAGCACACAAAAAAACGATACATACCTCAGCCTGAAAAACATCAGCGCCACAGGTAACTTCCACAAAGCTGTGAACGATCTGAGAGATAAGGCAAGAAGGGCCTTCTATATGCCATTAAAAGGAGCATAACATTTGACATACCAATTAGAATCTGGCTAAAAATACTTGAATCAGTTATAGAACCCAGAAGAATTCACAAAATGGGACAAACACCAAATTGAGACTCTGCATGTAGAATTCTGCAAAAATATCCTCTGTGTACAACGTAAAACACAAAATAATGCATGCAGAGCAGATTTAGGCCGATACCCGCTAATTATCAAAATCCAGAAAAGAGCTGTTAAAATCTACAACCACCTAAAATGTAGCGATTCCCAAACCTTCCATAACAAAGCCATCACCTACAGAGAGATTAACCTGGAGAAGCGTCCCCTAAGCAAGCTGGTCCTGAGCCTCTGTTCACAAA
Organism: Oncorhynchus keta; assembly: GCF_023373465.1. Taxonomy (NCBI): domain Eukaryota; kingdom Metazoa; phylum Chordata; class Actinopteri; order Salmoniformes; family Salmonidae; genus Oncorhynchus; species Oncorhynchus keta. Next base: position 37,185,292 of record NC_068454.1, read on the forward strand.
CACAAACAGACCCCACAGAGCCCCAGGACAGCAACACAATTAGAACCAACCAAATCATGAGAAAACAAAAAGACACACTTAACACATTGGAAAGATTTAACAAAAAACCTGAGTAAACTAGAATGCTATTTGACTCTAAACAGAGAATACCTGGCAGAATGGCAGAATACCTGACCACTGTGACTGACTCAAAATTAAGGAAAGCTTTGACTATGTATAGATTCAGTGAGCATAGCCTTGCTATTGAGAAAGGCAGACCTGGCTCTCAAGAGAAGACAGGCTATGTGCACACTGCCCACAAAATTGGGTGGAAACTGAGCTGCACTTCCTAACCTCCTGCCAAATGTATGACCATATTAGAGACACATATTTCCCTCATTACACAGACCCACAAAGAATTTGAAAACAAACCCAATTTCAATTAACTCCCATATCTATTGGGTGAAATACAACAGTGTGCCACCACAGGAGCAATATTTGTGACCTGTTGCCACAAGAAAAGGGCAACCAGTGAAGAACAAACACCATTGTAAATACAAACCATATTTATGTTTATCTTCCCTTTTATACTTGAACTATTTGCACATCATTACAACACTACATATAGACATATGACATTTGAAATGTTTTTATTATTTTGGAACTTTTGTGAGTAAATTTTACTGTATATTTTTTTTGTTTTTTTCACTTTTGTTTATTATCTACTTCACTTGCTTTGGCAATGTTAACATATGTTTCCCATGCCAATAAAGCCCTTAAATTGAAAAGAGAGCGAGACAAAATGAGGTGGAAACTGAGCTGCACTTCCAAACCTCCTGCCAAATGTATGACCATATGAGAGACCCATATTTCCTGCAGATTACACAGATCCACAAAGAATTCGAAAACAAATACAATTTTTATAAACTCCCATATCTAATGGGTGAAATACCACAGTGTGCCATCACAGCAGCAAGATGTGTGACCTGTTGCTACAAGAAAAGGGCAACCAGTGAAGAACAAACACCATTGTAAACACAGCATATATTTATTTTGATTTATTTTCCCATTTTTACTTTAACTATTTGCACATCATTACAACACTGTATATAGAGATTGTATATAGACATAATATGACACTTGAAATGTCCTTATTCTTTTGGAAATTTTGTGAGTGTAATGTTTACTGTACATTTTAATGGTTTATTTCACTTCTGTTTATTATCTATTTCACTTGCTTCGGCGATGTAAACACATGTTTCCCATGCCAATAAAGCCCTTAAATTGAATTGAAAGAGAGAGAGAGAGAGAGAGAGAGAGAGAGAGAGCGAGACCTACAGAGATGGGGAAACAAGCAGTCTCTACATAATTTCCATCAGATTAGATTTAGTGTAGTCGTCGTTTCCACTGGAGAGCCAGTGGAGTGACCTTTTTGTAAAACAGTGCTTAATCACTCTAAAATCAAATCACTAATAGCGATTATGTGGGCCATAGCATTTAGGATTTTGCATGAGGTTTTGAGGTGAGAGAATATAGTAATATAGACCATATCGCACCGGACGTAGGTGTCCTTTAGGGAAAGGGGGAGACCTAGTCAGTTGTACAACTCTGAATCAGAGGGGTGCATGCAGGGGGCTGCCATAATCGACGTCCACGTCTTCGGCGTCTGGGGAACAGTGGGTTAACTGTCTTGCTCAGGGGTAGAACGACAGATTTTTACCTTGTCCTCTCTGGGATTCGATCCAGCAACCTTTCGGTTACTAGTGCACAATGTGTAGACATTTAGATGTATCCTTAACATTCAAACGGATATTCTACAGAGATAAATACTTACAAAACTCTACGCTCCCTATTTCTCCTCTATATTGCATCCTGATTGCTGAATAATTAACCAATGTTTTTTTACCTGATGATTATATCTCATACTGTCTCCAAGGTTTGGAAGGTGGCCCATGTACTCCCTCTTCACAAAGGTGGTGACCCTTGTGACCTATATAATTAAAATCGTCCTATTTCTAAACTTTCTTGCCTAGCTAAAATATTAGGATCCTTGATTCATTCTCAGCTAATATATTTTTTTAATCTTTGAAAGGTATTCTAAATGTACATCGGTCAGGTTTTAGTCCAGGTCACGACACTACCTCTGCTGCATCCCTAGTTATACATTCTGTGCTTAACTATATGGATAAAAGGAAACATTGTAATGCCCTCTTCATTGACCTGTCAGAAAACATTCAATACTGTTGATCACTCACTGCTAGTTCAGAGACTTTCATCAGTTGGCCTAGACCAGGCTGCGTGTAACTGGTTTACAAATGACTTGACAGACAGAACTCAATGTGTATCTACTGATGGTGTTAAATAAGTTTTCCTGGATATTATGAAAGGTGTCCCGCAGGGGTCGATTCTGGGTCCTGTTCTTTTTACTGTTTACATACAATATCGAGTTGTCTGTAAGAAAAAATTGTCACCTGCACCTGCACTGCCGAAAAGCCTGGTCAACAGTATCAATCTGAACTACAGTCTGCCTTCATTGTATTACAGAAACACTTTATTGACCTGAAATGAGTACTGAATGCAGGTAAAACTAAGTATATGTTGTTCTCTAGAGGGCATAAAAATAAGTCTGATTTAAGCATATGTACTTTGGATGGTATCCATATTGATCATGTCCCTGCTTGCATTTATCTGGGTAGATGAAAATCTATCTTTTTAAAAGCATATTGATGAGTTAGTTAAGAAGCTGAGAATAAAAATGGGCTTCTTCTATAGAAGTAGATCCTGCCTCTCGCTATATAGTAGAAAGCAGATTATTCAGTCGACATTCCTATCAGTTCTAGACTATGACCACATCATCTGTATGAATGCAGCTGTCACTTCATTAAAGCCCTTTAGATGCAGTTTATCATAGAGCACTGTTCTTTATTACGGGCAACAATTATAGAACTCATCACTGCATTCTCTACCAGAAAGATGGTTGGTCCTCTTTGATGTCACGTAGGTTGATACATTGCTATGTTTTATAAAGCCCTTTTACAAAAAGTCACACTGTACCTAAGATCAATACTAAACTTTAGACATATGAGTTACCACACGGTCTCAGGGATGGCTAAATTCCTTTGGTCTCTGCTGAGTTAGGTAAATCAGCTTTTAGTTTTCTTGCACCTTATTTGTGGAACAATCTTCAAAATGTTCTTAAATGTGATGTTCTGGTGCCTCTAGTGTAATTCAGAAACCTGATTGGGGACCTTATTTCTGATGAATGGGTTTGTTTTTTACGACCGTGTGTTCTTTCTGCTTGCATTTTGTATTTACATTTTGATGTGTGTATTTTCTGTCATTTCTGTAATTCAGGACTCCTCTGTTATTAAAGGGATCTTGGTTGTGGTATGACTCCCTGAAAAAATAAAGGTTAAATAAAAAAAATAAAAAAATTCAAATATGATAACATGCTACATATCAACACAAACTACAAGGCAAATGAAAACGCTGGATAGAGGTTGTAAAGAAGTAGTTATGTATTTTGATATATATAAAAGTCTGATCGATTTGTGCTCCAGTGTGGCTGGGCTGAAGATTGATGAATGTACTGTTGCTATGTGCAGTCTCTGCTGCCTGCCTGTTCATATTGAGGTATGTTCGTTTCTTGCCGTGCCTTCGCCTCAGTAAGCTAGACTATTGGTCCAAGTTCAGACACAACTTGATTTTCTCTGTGGATGAAGGGTACCTTAGGGGCAGTGGGGGAGGGGTGGAGGGGAGAGTGAGTGAGTGAGAGAAGAGGGCAGAGAGTGTTAGCATTTGTAGCTCACAGAGATGCTCAGTTCGAGGCAGAGGCCAGGGCATGAAATAAATCCATTGTAGCCGCTCAGCCTTACTGCTGACAGAAATTAAATTGTGTCCAATGACTTTTTATATAACACCACAAGGTCTGTGTCAATATTGCCACAGGGCTTCGGTAGTACTGGCCAGGCACAAACGGCTTTCAGTTGCTTCTGACATATTTAAGCTCTCATATTCTTCTCCTTCTCAACATCAATCCGGGGGAACAAATGACATCAGTGCAGCAATAGCAAACGGTGTCCTTGAAAAAACACTGTAAATAATACTTGCACAACATGCAGAGTTTTATGAAGGTTTGGTAGGATAAGTGATAATGACAGGAGTTGTCTTCCCTGGTCATTGTGCGTTTTCAGGGGGCATTGTGCCTCCCTATCCTTCCCATCACGGTCCTCTCCTCTCCCATCATCAGCATGTGTCACACCGGTTTCTCTGTCTGCAGCTCACCAACGCCCTGCTCAATCAGCTAACCAGATCTCTGAGGCAGCAAATCTACTTTCTCTTGAGCAGAAATTAATCCATTCCTTTATAGCCTGTGAACGATGGCCTATTTTATATGAGGGCTGGAACAATGTGCTCAGTCTTCCTGGAAGGAAATGAAATCAAAGTCTAATTGGATTTTGAATGCTACATTAGAAACACTGCCTCTGCCTGACCCGACACTCACCTACATTTAACAGAAGATATATGCAGGTATACTAACAACACCCAGTGGCTATTGTTTCCATACAACCCCCTCGCTGTGAGCTGGAGCCCTAGCTGCAAAACGAGAAAGCCATCAAATCCCACGCTTAGTCACCGTTTGATGGAATCTACCAAGACAGATACAGTGCTCCGACAAGTCGAGATTGACAGGTTGATACGGGGGCTACGTTGAATGTGTTCATAATAGCTGGCTGGATGGAATGCAGGGCAAGAGCAGCGAAGATAAATGGCATCTTCTTTTTCTGCTGTATGGACCCTGCTGTTGAGCCTAGTTCACAGAGAGTTCACTTAAACAGCAGGTTCTGTCATGGTCCTTTTCATTGGATTCCCTCTCGACTATCTCTCTGGCAGCCCTAGGGTAATGGATGAGGTGCAAGCCTCCAACAAAGGGCTCATCTGCATCCACACGATAAAGTGTATTACAAAGGAGAGGCAGGTTGCTTTGAACAGGGACTCCTCTCGGAGCTTCCCACACATGGTCCTTATAAACAGCCAGTGTCTGTGATACACACAGAGGTACCCGTTCCAGAACACGGCAAGAGACCAATCCATTTGATATTTCATCATGAAACGTTGAGAGGACCTCCTGGATACAGGCTCATGTGACAACAACAAAAAGCTCATCCTTTTTCAATGCTGCAGAATGAACTATTGACCTATGGAGGACAGAAATGTACTACTCGGTTACAAACAAGATTATCATGTGTAAACCAACACATTCCCAGATTTAACGTTTCAAAATCCAATTTAATGACGGAAGATGAACAGTATGGTCAACTTGAAAGGATTGGCAACGCATGTATATTATGGAGTGCAATGCACATTTATGTACAGTCTAAGATGATATGGTTCTTGCCTGGAGTCTGATATTGACTAGGGATTAGTATGGAGAGTGGACTGCAATGTGTAATTGACTGGATAGCCCTGAGGCCAGTGGATATGTTGGCCCTCTCAGCAGTCACACCTCAGCGCCTCCCAGATGACAAGGCTGGGCTTGTAAAAAAAAAATCACACTCCAGCAACGACATGTTCTAAAGCCATCCCCTGCCTGTGGAACAACATCAACATTCAGCCCTGTGAGCAGAGGACACCACATTTAAATATTAATCAGCTTAAGCCTTTAGCCCAGCTGGCTCTGCAAATAAGGACCAACCACTCCAGATCAGGAACAGTGAACACTGTGGTATCAGTTACCTTGTCTGTAACCCTAGGAACCCGGGAGAAGCCCTCTTGCCGCTCCAGCAAATGGGAGAGTCTGGCGGTGGAGAGGTGGAGCCTTGTTGCCACACCGCTTAGGGGAGAGAACAGATGGGGACATGCACTGGTTGTTGGGCCAACAGGACACTTGGACTGGCAGATTGCACATTTACATTTACGCTTCAGAGCAGGAAACACACCAGCCAATCACATGGACACAGACCACATGTTTCACTGCGTCCAACATATTCAGCATCCATAGCAGCCTGGTCAATTGCTGCAGGAATCTAAAATGGGGTCACTTATTCACTGAAGTGGGAGTTCAAGTTAGATGTTTATGGGATGGCTGTTCTATTCGACTACGTATGAAATATTAGTGCAATGGATGTAGTTTCAGCCGTTAACACAGACAAAATACATGGACTGAAAATGTGTACTATTCATCCTTTCAAAAAAAGTACATGTATTTCTGGATAAAATACCATGATACATAGTATGTCTGATCTGGTGCGGTAAAGAATTGCAGGTCAGACACTTTAAAACAAAAACAATCGGCAGCAGTGTTTCAGGGTAGAACAAATGTATTCAGATTATGTCTGGTGGGCAGGACGCATCCCAAAATCCTCCGGTTTGATTTAGCCCCATCTATCACTATTCTCTTTGGCAAACAGAATGTCATTGGTTCCCAGAAGAATTATAGGATTGCACTGCAGAAGACAAACAATTTACTGACACTTTGCCTCACTGAACAACACTGTCAGGCTGCCAGGAGCCATCCATTCTCAACAATACGTCTTACTCCCTCCAGCCCACAGCAACATATTGGTGGAGGCACCAACCCATGATATTCTGTAAAGACTGTCCATGATATGTCTAATTTTAAAGGGCTAGCATCTCCTCAAACACTGAACTCTCCCAAAAAGCAATTTTTTCTGTACATTTTCATTTAGGATCCAACCGTGTAGTATAAGATGAACATCATAATTACAGACATAAATGTACGAACAGGAGAATGGCTGAAGTTTGCTTCTACATCAAAAGAATCAAGAATGTTTGAAGGGATTCTATCTCAAAATCTTCAACCTGTCTAATCAATATACTCCAGACTACTTTGTCCTAAAAGAGAAAACAGATAAGATCCTAGTTGGCAGCAGGCTTTTCTGCATTAAGGCCCTCTCCAACAGTGTAAATTAAGTGAGGAGCCGGTGGAGTGTGGTGGAGGGAGCTCGTGGAAGGAGGAATGTGGGCCTGAGGCAGAGCTGAGTAGCAGAGCTGAGCAGCAGATCAGCGAGATGCTCTAGGGCAGACATTGGAGCCCACGTTATACTGCACCAGGGCCAGAGAGCCTCGCTGCCTGACAGCCAGGACACACCAGGACCACTGCCACCATATTCTCAGGACATTCACATTATTCAAAGATAAATGCATTGTCAATTTTATGTCTCCAATTACTAGATATGTGTGCTGCTTTACTCTTCCCGTAGCCAAAGGTGGGCTCAACTCCACCCGCCGCCAGACACAGACACACTACAAATGAAATCAAATGTATATGAATTATTTAACCCTGCTTCTCCCGTGCTTTTGGATTGGAGCGCAGCATAGGTTGGGGGGGTATTGTATTGTACCATTGTTTGTCAAGCCTACCATAAGAATACAGTAGCATTGTATTATGATTTACCAAAAAATGCCTTCAAATGGACTTAGATCCCATACATGCTTCTGTGACACATTACTCCAATGTTTGACACACATACCACTCAGGCATGTGGACAGATGGGAGTCTACCTGTGCCTAGCACATGCCCCTTTGCCCTCACACTCGCCAAATGCCCTTTTGGTTGATAGTATAGATGTTGTTCTGAATCCACTGCCCGCAAGTCAACGTGACGTCGTCAAGTTCGCCCCCCCCCCCTCCCCCCTGTCCGTTGGTTGTACCTATTGGTCTGTCCGGTATGGAGATTGCACCTACCCGGTATCCAAACAGGCATGGTTTGAGATGCGGTCACCAAATGACAGTTTCGAGTGTGTGTCGTTAGCTACCTATATAATATTACTGATTTGCAGTTCATAAGGAAATCAGTGAATTTAAATAAATTCAGTAGGCCCTAATCTACAGATTTCACATGACTGGGAATATTGATATACATATAGAACTTTTTTACCCCTTTTTCGTGATAGTTAGTCTTGTCCCATCACTGCAACTACCGTACGGACTTGGGAGAGGCGAAGGTCGAGAGCCATGCGTCCTCGAAACATGACCCCGCCAGGCCACATTGCTTCTTGACACACTGCTCCCTTAACCCGGGAGCCAGCCGCACCAATGTGTTGGAGGAAATACCGTTCAACTGACTGTAGTCAGCGTGCATACACCAAGCCCACCATAAGGAGTCGCTAGAGCGCAATGGGACAAGGACATCCTGGCCGGCCAAACCCTCCCCTAACCCGGACGATGCTGGGCTAATTATACGCCGCCTCATGGGACTCCCATTCGCGGCCGGCTGTGTCACAGCCTGGGATTGAACCCGTTTCTGTAGACCACTGCACCACTCGGGAGGCCCTTGGCCTTGGTATGTTCTACCAAATTCTCTAAAACGACATTGGAGGAGGCTTATGGTGGAGAAATTAACATTTAATTATCTGGCAACAGCTCTGGTGGACATTGAATTTCGCGCTCCCTCAAAACTTGAGACATCTGTGGCATTGTGTTGTGTGACAAAACTGCACATTTTAGAGTGGCCTCTTATTGTCCCCAGCACATGGTGCACCTGTGTAATGATCATGCTATTTAATCAGCTTCTTGATATGCTACACCTGTCAGCTGGATGGATTATCTTGGCAAAGGAGAAATACTCACAAATCACAAATTTGTGCACAACATTTGAGAGAAATAAACTTTTTGTGCATATAGAACATTTCTGGGATCTATTATTTCAGCTCATGTAGCATGGGACCAACACTTTACATGTTGCGTTTCTACTTTTGTTCAGTGTAGTTTAAATATCAACAGTACTGCCACAGCAGCATGACATTTGACTAACACTTGATAACACTTGATTCACATCATCATCAATATGTGCAGCAGAGAGCGGCAGAAAGACATAGAGAGGATCTGCTGCATCAACGACCCTTCTGACTCAACTCCAGCCCTTCTTCAATGTGTCAGGGCAGAACCAACACGGGTAGTTTAGACTCTAGCTAACCACCATATGCTAAAATATCCAAACAAGCCACTAGCCAGCCAGCCATATATCATGAGCTAGGAGACTGTGAATATTATGTTAAGTTATTATTTAAGAATTTATGAGCATGGATAAATCACAATCAGTAAAAAATGTAATCAAGCTAGCTAACTAGTAGATTTACATCAATCATCAACATCAATGATAAGCTGACAGTCCACCCTCTTTTCTCTATGTCAATCATAGTCCCTCACGGAGTGATGTTAACTGCGGTCACATGGGTCATACTGGGGTACGGAAGTAAAAATCCCTGAAAATGTTCTGTTGGTGCCCATTAAAATTGCGCCAAGTTTGCCTTGTTAAATCTTGTTCATTTTCTTCAATTAAATACCATGACTGTGTTCTCATTAGCTGGGAATGTTGTTTGAAATGTCTGATACAACATACTTCGTTGATATCATCATAAACCTACTGCATACCCCTTAAAAATATAGGTTTTTGTGTGCCTGGTGTGCTATTAGCCTGCTAACACTCATTGAGACAGACTGGTAGAATAGCTAGCATCAATATAGCTATCGCTAGCATTCACTGGTTGAAGTAACTTTTGAGTGCAATGGCGTTGACCGGTATCTTTGACATGAATATACATACAGTGCCTTGCGAAAGTATTCGGCCCCCTTGAACTTTGCGACCTTTTGCCACATTTCAGGCTTCAAACATAAAGATATAAAACTGTATTTTTTTGTAAAGAATCAACAACAAGTGGGACACAATCATGAAGTGGAACAACATTTATTGGATATTTCAAACTTTTTTAACAAATCAAAAACTGAAAAATTGGGCGTGCAAAATTATTCAGCCCCTTTACTTTCAGTGCAGCAAACTCTCTCCAGAAGTTCAGTGAGGATCTCTGAATGATCCAATGTTGACCTAAATGACTAATGATGATAAATACAATTCACCTGTGTGTAATCAAGTCTCCGTATAAATGCACCTGCACTGTGATAGTCTCAGAGGTCCGTTAAAAGCGCAGAGAGCATCATGAAGAACAAGGAACACACCAGGCAGGTCTGAGATACTGCTGTGAAGAAGTTTAAAGCCGGATTTGGATACAAAAAGATTTCCCAAGCTTTAAACATCCCAAGGAGCACTGTGCAAGCGATAATATTGAAATGGAAGGAGTATCAGACCACTGCAAATCTACCAAGACCTGGCCGTCCCTCTAAACTTTCAGCTCATACAAGGAGAAGACTGATCAGGGATGCAGCCAAGAGGCCCATGATCACTCTGGATGAACTGCAGAGATCTACAGCTGAGGTGGAAGACTCTGTCCATAGGACAACAATCAGTTGTATATTGCACAAATCTGGCCTTTATGGATTTCTTAAAGATATCCATAAAAAGTGTTGTTTAAAGTTTGCCACAAGCCACCTGGGAGACACACCAAACATGTGGAAGAAGGTGCTCTGGTCAGATGAAACCAAAATTGAACTTTTTGGCAACAATGCAAAACGTTATGTTTGGCGTAAAAGCAACAGAGCTCATCACCCTGAACACACCATCCCCACTGTCAAACATGGTGGTGGCAGCATCATGGTTTGGGCCTGCTTTTCTTCAGCAGGGACAGGGAAGATGGTTAAAATTGATGGGAAGATGGATGGAGCCAAATACAGGACCATTCTGGAAGAAAACCTGATGGAGTCTGCAAAAAAACTGAGACTGGGACGGAGATTTGTCTTCCAACAAGACAATGATCCAAAACATAAAGCAAAATCTACAATGGAATGGTTCAAAAATAAACATATCCAGGTGTTAGAATGGCCAAGTCAAAGTCCAGACCTGCATCCAATCGAGAATCTGTGGAAAGAACTGAAAACTGCTGTTCACAAATGCTCTCCATCCAACCTCACAGAGCTCAAGCTGTTTTGCAAGGAGGAATGGGAAAACATTTCAGTCTCTCTATGTGCAAAACTGATAGAGACATACCCCAAGCGACTTACAGCTGTAATCGCAGCAAAAGGTGGCGCTACAAAGTATTAACTTAAGGGGGCTGAATAATTTTGCACGCCCAATTTTTCAGTTTTTGATTTGTTAAAAAAGTTTGAAATATCCAATAAATGTCGTTCCACTTCATGATTGTGTCCCACTTGTTGTTGATTGTTCACAAAAAAAATACAGTTTTATATCTTTATGTTTGAAGCCTGAAATGTGGCAAAAGGTCGAGGGGGGCGAATACTTTCGCAAGGCACTGTATGTATCATTCACAACATTGGTACGGGAGCTATAACCCAGTTATAATAGTACAAAAAAGATCTGTACCCTGCTCATCTCCGCTTGCGTGAATTTCGTTGAAAACATGACTTAGCCGTGTGGGGCTATGTATTTATGAGGCACTGTAACTTGCTTTCTTCATTTTGAGCACCTGCCCCCTGAAAGGTCTGTGTACTGCCCTGATACTACTACACTTTGAACCAAACCATTATGACACATTCCAAATCCCCTGTCCTTGAGGGGGCTGAGTACATGCACTTAGGTACATGTTCTTACTGAAGGCAATCAGATCCACTCTTGGGATCTCTTCCGACGGATGGGGGTTTATCACAACCGTTTTCAGTGTTTTGGACTTTGATGATAATGGGTGCGGCCTTCACACCACCACACATTAGAAACCTCCGACTTAGAGGATTACAGGCTCCCGCCACATCCGTAACCACACCAACAAGAGACAGGGCGAAAACAATTGTGAATTCATCCATGGTCTTCAGCAGCATCTCAAACCATTACCTCAAAGTTCACGAGCCACTGAAAGTAGCATCATGTTTGCGAAACCTCTCAAATTTAGAAAAGCATCTTCACTCTAACTATAATTCTGCTGATACTGTTTTGCTTTGGCACTGGATTGTTGAAATGACTCATCAAACAGATGAAATGCAGCCTTAAGCCTTTTAAAATGCTGGTAGGCTAATTATTTCTGAGGAAGAGGTTTGACCAGCATGACCACCTAGATACATAAATCAGGACGGTAGAGATCTACTGGCCTGGCCAGAACAGGTAGATTCTCTAACCAGAAGGCTCAGCTAATACTGATACTTAAAATGTCACCAGCCAGTGTATGATAAGTTATTTGATTACCCATTATTTAACTTGCTTTCGTGGATGGACTGCTAACTTAAAAAAAAAAAAGCCAACTCTTGAATAAAGCTGTCCGTACACTAATCAATTTCTCATATCTAATGGTCACAGACTATTTTACTGAAATAATGTGTCTAAGATTACAAATGAAAAGCACACAGGGTCATTCTTTATCCCGCAGACAGATTAAATTCCAGACCCTGTTACTGTAATAGGCACACTTGTAGCTCTCCATGAATTACAACTCTAATTACATTAGGGACTATTTTAAACAAAATAACACATTTCTCAGAATCCATAGGTGTAATTTATAGCAAAGCCAGGTTCATTTTCCAGAGTAATCCATTTCTTGGTGTGGTAGAGGACTAATATAATTATGGGAAGAAGAGCTGAGAGCCAGGTATCGCAGTCAGCACAGAAGGTTTGGAAGATAAATGAAGATGCAATTTATTCAGTCATAATTTCATACCGAAAACGCCATCAAGGAGATCCATATTGGCATCAGCAAAGGGAAAGGCCCTTGTAATAGGAAGCATTATAGACAAGGCAAGCGTTATATATTAAGGCTTATACAGTATATGACCCCCATTCCTGCATTATCACTAAGTTATTCTCCAGGTAACTGTGGAATGGAAGCGCCTTTTTGGTTATGCACTTTAGATTTGCCCTGGTTGGGTTACATATAGCAATAGTTTATCATATCAGAACTATCAAATAAGAGATTCATATATTAGAAATCTCATGAATACCTGTTTTATTAACAGTAAAAGATCAGTGGAAATGCATAGATTGACAACTCTATTATTTGACAGGGATGTGTAAAAATTTAAATAAGTGCTCATTGCAAACCTTGTCCAAAGCTGACATAATAGAGGAGGATGTTTGCAGTATAGTTAAAAGATCGAACTATAGGCTAGGCTTTGGCCTGTAACTATTGGTCTTCATTATTTGCATTTCTGACAACTACATCATGCTACAGAGTGAAACTGGTGGCTATGTGATCTTAAGATACATGAATATGCACCCTAACTCAAATCACACCAGTCATTTTGACATTGCATGCTGTGTTTCTTTTACCACAAAAGGAAAATGCAGTCAGTGCATCCTCACAAAAAGTTTGATCATGCTACAGCCCATTGTTGAGTAGCAAACAATCTATTACCTCACCTAGGCCGTTGTGTCCCAGCATCCCAACTCTAGAAGAGTGAATATAACTCCTATTAAATCAAATTCTTGACTAGTTGCTGGGTGGTTATATGGTGCATTACATGTCCATCCCTTGGTAGGCCTATGGCTTCCTCGACGGGAAATGGGCTACAGCTTCGTTGGTCAGATTTCAACTTGATGAATTTACCAGAGTAAGGCAGACCTTTGACACACTGTTACCTTCTTTTTACGTTCTATTTGTTTTCGTGTATGTTTTCTTTCTCAATTTGGTCAGTTTGCAGAAGAAAGAATTACTTATCTGACGTCATATCCATAGTCACTTGCTCCTCGATGAGCCGGGAAGAACTTATTCAACTCTCACACAATGCACACGTGCTTGCGTGTGTTTTCATTGGGTTTGGTTGAACTTGTGGTGACCCAGTACCCCTAGCGAGTTCCCCACTGTTCGATCTACACAAGCTTCCTCCTGGAGGGCCACGGTCCTTCCGTTCCTCAAATGTGAGTACCGGATATCAAAGAGGCTAAATGTGGCTATGAAGAAAACCCTGGGTTGCCGACTACTTTTCGCTCAGTGTTTGCATGTTAATTCTAGGTAGCTTAATCCTTACCACAACTCCAGTAATCAAAGACTTTAAAATACTTTATGTTGTTCTGACAAGGGTCAGAAGCTTTCATTGTAAAATAAAAGATGGGTAGGGGGTGTAGTCCTAACATTAGCCTTTAGTTGTAATGCGTTTGCCACACAAACGCTGCGTGAGCAACACAGTACAGGTTTGTAACGAATTTTGACACACACGGAACTTTGTTTGTAGTTGAAAATGGACAAACCATTTGCAAAATTGACATTCATGAAAGGTGCGTTTTCAATCTGAGACTAAATACAACATGAATGTCGACATGAGTTATATGTATTTTATTAATTGCTGTCACTTCAAATGGTATAACTGCAGTGACTCTTCAATGATGCTATTATTATGCTCAACAATCGTATATTTAAACCTGAGCGTTAGTGCATTCTGCAGCAGACTGAAGAAATATCCTGAGCACAACCTTACACCATGGCTTTTAGATAAAACATATTTGGTTCATTCAGGGTGACATAGACATACAGTACATGGGTAGTTAAATAGACTGTATAGCTCATGATAGAAGTCGGAGAGTAGGTTGAGAATGATGTAAACTTAATTGACATTTTATTAACAATTGCATTGCATCACTTCTAACACTTCTGGGCTTCCCCGGGCAAATGTCTGATTCACACTTGATTTTATAAACCTAATCTTTACATAATAAGGCATTTGGTTTAATAGTTGGTTAATTCAGTGTAACGCTTCGATCAGTCATCAATAAGTAAGGCAATTATAGTTCAAGACACAAACAGTGGCCCTTGATTGAAACTTCACAAACAATTTCATTCACAACATGTTGGAACTTTCCCTCAGTCAGATAACTTAACAAAAGGCACCGTGTTAATTCTTAATATCATAAAAGGCATTAGTGCAATTAGTGGGTGTATCTTATTTACAACAGATACGAAAAGCCTAAGGTGACAACAGAAATCTGAGTAAACCACAATGATGTGCTCAACCCCTCCAGTTATCCGCTGTGGGAGAGCGTGATGGGGGAGCAGGGAGGGGATGAAACTGGAGAGTTGAGTTCTGATGATGGGGACGAGTCCGAGTTCTTCGATATGGGAGGCACGCACATCCCAGTAAGGCCTTCTTTCTCTCTCTTCTTTTGTTTCATTCTTCTGTTTTGAAACCATATTTTCACCTGGGTTTCATTCAGGTGCAAACTATGAGCTATCTCAACCCTTCTTGACCTGGTGAGATACTTGTTGAAATGAAATTCTTTTTCTAATTCTGTTAACTGCTTGGTTGTGAAATTTGTTCTTGGAATTGATCCGGCGTTCGATAATCCATATTCAATAGCTTTACCTGTAAAATAGTCAAATAACAATGTCAGGTTGAGTCTTTATAGTCAGTTAAAGTTAATCAATTATATGTTTTATTTTTCAATTATAGAGTAGCATTTACTTACTGATTTTGGGGTTGCTTCTTTTGATTTTCATCCAGTCGAATGTATTTGCCAAAACTTGCGGCTCCTCTTGCCTAGGACCAGTTCTTGGACAATTCTCATGGGATGGTGATGTAGTCTGATGACTGGCATTGACGAATCCTCGCGATATCTTTATGCTCTGCCACTGCTGGTTTGTTTCTCTAATATCGTGGTAGTAGGTCTCTGTGGGATGGCTGGGGAAAGGACCGTTTGCTGAATATGCCGAGTTCACGCACTGGGTATGCACTCTGTTCTGTTCCACGTCGTTGTAGCATCCATACGCCAAATTATAAGCAAGTCCCTGATCCACGTAATTGCCATCAGATACAGATGCGTCGCTATCGCGTGGCACCTTAAACACACCTTGATGATGCACTCCTCCTGATATCGACCGACTGCTGCTCTGGTGGTCCAGCATACCTGACGAAAGTCTCCCAACTATCTCCCCGTGGTACTGAAGTATCCCTGGTTTGTGTTCGTCGTGACAGAATTTCACAGGCAATGGCATCATGTCGCCTTCCGAGTATAAGTCTAAATACGAGCTCATGTTGGCCCTTGTAAGTCGGCGTTGTAAATCCACCAGAGGTTAATGATTTCCAGCGCCCCTTGTCCTCATTAGTTAGCCTACTGTACTTCCTGGCCCAACTTGTAAATATGACCCACTACTGAGCAGGCGTGGTCTGGGCCCCTTTTATCCAATCAGGGCCACAAAGTGGAGCACCCAAGTGAGCTGCACTTAACTTCGTTCCCTACGGACCGGCAAGGATGTGCATGGACTATAACTGCCAAGTACTTTCCACATAAATGACGGATATACTGTGTACGTCATAACAATCATCATTGTTTGTGTTATAATGTGTTTATAAGCTCATGTTTAAAGTTATTGTGAAGTAAACAGGAATGGGTTGGTTTTAGACATCCAATGTTTTGTAATTGTAATCATTATTACCCGTTTTATGTGTGAAAATGTAAAAGACGCGCTGGCATGCCTCTACCACCACTACTACGATTAGGCCTACTACCATAACAATAACAAAAAACTACTCCTACTAGGGCCTGTACTACTAGTAACGATAATCAATAATGACAATATCATATTTATTTATAGGCCCATATGATACTTTAACAGGGAAGCAGTAAAATGTATATCTATTATATATTGTATTACTCGTAAAAGCTATACTAAACAAGTTAACGTTGGCAGTGTTTCTGTGTCAAAACAAACTGTTTGACACATTATCATGTTAACAATACATGTTTTATTGTTTAAATACATGCCGAATTCCACACACAGTTTTTCTGAAGTAGGCCTAGCGACCACAAAGCATGCACAGGCCTGCACCGCAAATGCCGACAAAGTGACTTGAAATGATGGGGGTCCACGGATATATGACTAGCCATGCACAACAACAAAAAACATTTTGATAGAAGGATACTTAGCTATGTATGTTCAAGTGATAATGTGCCGCCCAGATACACACTATGCTGACAGCCAAGTACTCTAAATGCCTCCTGAATAGTACAGTTTCTGTCACCAATATCAGATAGGCCTACCAAATACAATTTCGAGATATATGAGAATATTCTAAAATAACATAGTGGGACTTCTGTACACTAACTAATTGGAACGTATTTGAACCATATGGAGACAGACCTTAGTTTACAACCATGTGAGAGGGGGACTGGCGGGAACTACAGAGAAAGTTGCTCTTGGTTGGTGCTGTAGCGTGACCAATGATAGGCTCCACCTGCACATTCTACTGCACACTCCACTGTAAACAAGAAATGTATGTCCCTCTTAATTTCCTTTGTAGTAGCTATAAGCATATTGACAAGCATATTGTTGACTAAATAAAATATATGGACAAACCATCCCAGGGCCATTACCCATCATAAGCCTATTAACGTTATGGCGCACGTGGGCAATCTGTTTCACCTTTATGGTGTGTCCATGTCATATATAAAACGAAAATATCACTGAAGGAATCATATGTGCCACGTACCCTTTATGGAAGGATCAAACGTACATTTAATCTTAATTCACTCTTTGAATCCTTATTTGAATTGGCTTCCTTCTTTGGAGAGAGATTTATTTTTGGCTTTACCCCCATTATAATAGCTCCAGCGTTGGTTGTGTGCTGTGCGCAAAGTCCATTATATCAAGGTATCAACGTCATCGTTATCTGGATGGAGAAAATGTATGAGGAAAGATGAAAGGACAAGCTCACCGAGGGTTAAAATGGCCGCCATCTACTGTGTCGAACAAGATGGTACTTCAGTGCCTCTGATGTAGGGCATACAATCAAAGTAATTAAAAGGCTGAGATTCTATTTTAACATATTAGAAAAATGCAAATTATTAATCATGTGCTATAAACAGCTTTCGCGAATTACTTTGGTTTAATTTCATTCAGACGTTGAATCAGTCTATAATGCTTTTCTTATCTGAGGAATTGAATTGCATTGAACACATTTCCAGACCCACTTACTTTCTCTCGACGCCTCTAATGATACCTTCGGTGGCTCAGATTCGTTGTCTAAGCGCGCCCTCGTCCCTCTCATTCCGTGATATTTATTAAGCCAGGGCTATGTGCTCTTTGTACATCTACCAAAGTTTGGCCTCTCAGTTTGAAATGTGTTTCTAGAATTTGGAATGCAAATGCTTTGTTCACAAGGAGGTGGACTCAGTGTGGAGTCTGAAAGCGACGAGTTTTTGATTAATGAGCATTGAAATGTTCTCTCCGGGAGGAAGAAAGGATGCGGGGCACTCTGCTATAGATGCCTAGCTCAACATAGCCTACCGCTGCAGCATCCATCCTTTGTCACTCACTAACGTTGAACAGACTATTGTAGAATATTAGGCCTATACTGTGGCCTATGTATTTTTCCGATTTACGAATATTTTGTTACGCAAATATATTCTTTGTGCTTCTCAAACGTTAAAGAACACTCCAAGTGTTTTCTGTTGTTATACGCCTACACAGTATGTGGACTTGTTTAGCCTACAGTTTAAAATAATGACATATTGATCAAGGAAAATCCTCATAAAAAATGAGGAACGTGTGGTCTGCTTCACGATAGACTGTGGTAATAAATCAGCAACTTTGAGATGAAATATACGTTTGGGAAACAAAAAATAATTGGAAAAAGCAAATTAATTAGCCTTCCCTGTCAAAAATGGAGCTTACATTGTGAAGAATATAGTCTTACTGCGCAATTTGACTTCAGGCCTAATAGGAGTGTCTGTGTCTTGGAAAATGTGCATTTCTTCAGCATCAAGCAGACATACACGGTATCTGGTTACTCTTTCGATTCAATTTCACTCTCCCCTCATATGTGAAAAACGGATAGTTTTCCTTGTGTGTCTGATTTGAGCGACGAGACATGCCATTTCTTTGTTAAGGCTATAAGCCTTCTATTTACTATGTCATTATACTTCAAAATGGTGGCAATTTCACGTTTCTACGTCTGTTATGTGTATCAATAATGGTGCTTTTCATCCATTGTGTAGATTTAAGTACTTTATTTACAAAATGTTAAACACAATAAAATAGAACATTTTCATATCATTAGCGTTTCATAAATGTATGCATGGACAGTCCAACTGATGAAATAACAATGACGTGATATGAAAATTGGCAATGACGACAAAATGACATGCTGGTGTGTTACATTTTTATAATATTCGGTATTTCAAAAGGCTACATATAACTCTGTTTTTCATAGAGGCATTGACACAAGATAAATCATGAAAAATGCCCCAATACTCCAAGATTTACACACAGGGGGTTTCTACTACAACAACATAAAACCACCAGCCATTGAAACCATGTCTTAAAACTAGCATTCACCAAAAACCTGTGTACCTATTGAAGGGCTATGATGTCAAAGTCTCTCGAACTATGTTGCATAAATTCTAGATGTCCATATAAATAGGCATATATGTAAATGATAAATAATGTGTGATACAAAAAATCGTTAAATAATACATATAGGAAAGGAGATAAATGCCATACAATCTTGGAAAAATAAATAAGACGCTTCAAATTTAGAAAATTTGAAATTAACAAACAGACACCTTAGAGTTTTTTTTCTATAAAATCCATCCCTATAAAGATGGGTGACTACTGTCAGATCTACAGGACTTACCTTCAAGTAATGTTATGACATTTTCAGTCCCCATACTGCGCATTGCACTTCAGAAAACGAACAACTGACAAACAAACGGTCTCCCCTACGCATCCTCAACAGTCAAGAAAAATGTACCACAGCTATTCTTAGAAAATAATTACACAATAGCATTAATAGTAATATCAATAATAATACTGGGTAATACACATGACTCACTTGTAGTGTAATCATATAAATTACTTTAGACTAGTGAGGTAATAAAAGAGCGTAAGATAATTTGGGCACACAGATGGAATCCTCACAAATTACAAATGTGTTAGTTTAGGCGCTTCCTGAATCCTTCCCTGAGACGCATGGTGAGAGGTGAGGTCTGTGTATGTGGGATGGGGGTCACAGGGTCCATGGTGGTGGTTGCCTGGAATCTGAGCGGCACAGCTGTAGTCCACGCTGGCGGATGAGGGATGAGGGAGATGGCCGAGGTTGAACATGGGGCCCGAGGCTGGCATGGAATCAACGAAATTTCCCCCAACGTACACCGGACTGCCTTGCAAATTAGCGTTGGCAAAGCCGCCATTGCCTTGCATGCTGTGGTGTTCGTATTCGGACCCCGGATACCTTTTTTGTTGCGGTATGCAACCACCTAATGGTGCCGTGTACGCAGCCAAGCCGTACATGTTTTGCTGGGGTTTGGCGAATGACGGGGGCGAGGGAGCATCATAGCTGAGGCTGTTTACATTTACAGAATATCCAATGTGATTTGGGCCACTTAATGGTGGGCTTCTGTCCGGGGAGTGTCCGATGGGAGAGTGCATTATCCCCTTAGCCTTCTGATCCTTTTTGTATTTCATCCTTCTGTTTTGAAACCAGATCTTTATTTGGCGCTCAGTGAGATTCAATAAATTAGCCATCTCCACTCTTCGGGGACGACACAGGTACCGGTTGAAATGGAACTCCTTCTCAAGTTCTACAAGTTGTGCACTGGTGTAGGCAGTTCGGACCCGTTTGGAGGCTGGACCAGGTGGACTTTTTTCATCGCAGGACTCACCTGAAAATACATAGTAAACACCATAAGTCTCTATGTATTATGAGTGATTTCACTTAGGCCTACGCAGTTGCCTGAAATGACCCATGCGCACAGTAGAATAATCGCGCTTTTACGCACGCATTACGCACCACCATGTCCAGACACACGCGCGCGCGCACACACACGCGCATACACGCACGCGCGCACACACACACACACACACACACACACACACACAGTACCTTCTGCAGTTGTACAATTGTTGCTGCTGTTGCTTTTCTGTTTGGCGTTCGATCGCGTCTCCTTCATCCATGGGAAAATTTGCTTGTTAATGACTGGGGTGGCAGTATTTGAAGCATTGTTTGGGGGAGATTTCTTCTTCTGAGATGAAGTGTTGCTGGAGTTAGGGGAAGATGCCGACAATGGAGGTGCCTGCGGCTGTTCACCAATACTCGACTGTTGGGTGTTTCCTTGGCTGCTACTTGGTCGCATGCAGTTGCCATTCATGTCATTGTCTTTATGAGTTGGTGGCCGTACAGTTGTGGTTTGTATTGGACAAACTGGACCCTGATAATCACTCTCAAGGTTAGAAGTGGGGTAGGGCTGGTGAGATGGGCCATACATATATGAGTCGGATTTGGGGTAAGAGTAGCTTCCAAAAAGTCCAGAATTATCGTAGTATGTAGCTTTCTGCATTGTGAAGATTCAAACCAAGGCCCTATCCAATGGCATGGGTGTTCTTGTATCACGTGATTGGAGTTTCCCACCGCCTCTGTATTCCTTGACCTAGGAAGAGAAGAGTTGTTAGGCTCATAATGCAGGCAATATGAATTGAACGTGTACTAAACCATGATTGAGCATACACTGTACTCTGGATTGAAAAATAACCTTCCATCAATAAACCGAACATTTAGTCATTTTCTTAAGATTCCTGATGTCTGGTGTTCGTTTCAGTATAAGTCCAGGCCATATTACAAACAAATATAATCATATTTGATCACGTGATCTATTATGAAAATAAAAACAAAAAAATGCTGTTTTGTAATAGTTATAACTTCACTTTCCAAACGATGCTTTCTTTAACTATCAAATCATCAATAGGCCTCTTCTTAACCTCTCCCCTTTGAACCATTTGGCATGTTTGGCACAAAAGAGTTAACGTTTAACTTTTGCCAAAAGATCAAAAGATCTTCTTGAATGACTTAAGACAATAAGCTGAATCAGCATTTGGTTACCCACACAATATTCCTTTCAGTAGCCTAACTCATCACAAACCACCATCAGCTCTTACTTTCCTATTTAACACGTCAACATGTAATACGACTTCTCTCGTTTGATTTGGAAATCTGATTTATAAACGAAATCTCGTTCATATGTTTTGTTTATTTGTTGTTAACTTATTAAATCCATCTCGCGCTCCTGTTTTTTTTAAATATTTTAAATGATAATTCCATAACCTTATTCAAAAAGCAATTATTAAACCATGAAATTATTTTAGAAAATATTATCACAATGCATGTGTGCTAAGGGGGGTTATGATGCTAAAAGAAGTGCCATCCCCTCTCCCTGTTTCTCACCAAAAATATTGGGGTGGTCGGAATGGGTGGGAACCCTATATGCTAATTATGTGCATATAAAACAAATGCATCGGTGTCAAAACTTTGCTCTTGAATTCTGGCACCCTCATGTAGCCTGTAATCAGTAAGCCTATATTTAGACTGTAGCTACCAATCTACCCGAGCCTAGACTACATATAAAAACGATATTTTTTTCACCCAACATATCTCACTGCTTTTGGAAACGATTTCACATTCAATTCTTGACATAAGTAACACACTGAATGACCAAGGCATGCATGGAGACAAACTAATAGCCTACAGTAGTTGAATCAGTCTTCCCTGAATGTCCGCGCGTGCATATCAATGCACCTGTCATTGTGGACCGCAGCAAAATTTATGACTGCAAATGTTATGGTCGTAAACGCCTTAGAGAGGAATGAAAAGAAAATCACTCCTCAAGACTTGCTACCCTCAGAAGTGTAAAACTAAGCGTAGGAGGAAGGCAAGCTAAAAAAATGCCATACTCTGCAAGTTCTGCAGCAATAATAGAGAGGCCGTTTATATAAATCGAGCCTCAACAATCATTCTGCATTGCCGCTACTACGCTCTCGCAAACGCACGTTTGAAACCGCAAAAATGGAATCGTTTTGTTTATAAAGAGGACCATCGTCACTGATGCAAAAGTGGACATATTGCTGTTTGAAATTCGTATTGAGGTGATGGGATGACTGGTGAATTATGTTTTGATTTTAAATGCTACTTCTGAATATCCCACTGGGCAAAAACTGGTTGAATCAACGTTGTTTCCACGCCATTTCAACAGCAAAATTATATGTGATGACGTTGACTCAACTTGGAAAACTTACTGGAATTGCAAAAAGCATAAGGGAATTTCGTATTTTTCCAAAAACCCTACTTTTAACCTAAATCCTATGATATTGAGACATTTTTTGTTGATTTCACATTGAATTTACGTTAGTTGACAACTCAACCAAATGTAAATCCAAACTAAACGTTGAAATGACATCTGTGCCCAGTGGGGTATGTATATTTCATAACCAACTAGTGTATGGATATGTTCCCTATGCTCTGTTTAAACAAAGAAATTATGTTCTGTTGCAACTTGCATCTGGCCTAACTCTGCATTCTTGCATGTCAAGATGATGAACATTCTTCAATGTTTTAAACGAGCCTCTGGTAGACTTGGCTATATTGGCCTACAAGGGAAACTGAACATGCTAATCCGAAGAATTGAATTAAACAGTGGGATTTATCATCGAGATCATCTGTTTATCTTTACATTTTACTTAACTTTACCTTTTGAACACTGTTTTTTTAGAGTAAAAAAAATGCCAATATAGGCATGACACATACAGGCTTGTTTTCTATATGTGATGTGAATATGTAACGGAAGTTCATTAAATAAATGCTGCTCACCGTATTTTATGCAGATATGTGTCGTATTTTTCTTCACGTGCTCATCATTACATCCACCTCGACCTGAAAGCGAAAACAATACACGGAGTTTCACAAAACTGTTTGAGCGCCACCATTTCCTCATTTTATTGGAAGGACATTGGATTACTGTAGGGTAATCATTTCATATAACAAACTGCCCCATTTCTATTGCTTAGATGTTCTGTTGAAATGCCATCGTAGGCCTACTGGTTTTATTTGTTTTACAGTGAGAATTTGATATAGCATCATAGTGAACTTCTATGAACAAGTATCTATTCTAATCATCATAAGAGCATACGCGAGAAGAAATGGGACAATTCAGCAACCACAAATTCCAACACAATATTCTTTATTTTAAGGCATTTTAAAACCGAAAATATAGTTCAGTGATGTGGAGAAGAAAATCTTACACTGAAGATTCTAAACAAAGAAAGAGCTGGCCAAAATATTTAGCAGTCATAAGCCTTTTGGCTGACCTTTGGCTTGTTCAGCAATAACTCATAGATTAATGAACAACGAGCGGAAGGCGTTCAAGAAAGTCACAATGAAATCCTAACCACAGTACTTTTCACCCGTTTTTTAAAAAGCTGAAACACTGCCTGACGATGGGACACATGGCCACATTTGAGGAGATAATCATCAGAAATAAGAAACTAGTCTGTAGGCTACTTGATGTAAGTTTTAACTATGCTTTACTTAGCTATCTGTAAACTAATAGAACATGATTGAGAATAGTGTCTCTCGGCAAATAGCAAATGTTATCATTGACATATAGCCTGGCGTGTTTTAGAAATGTGCAGAACTCCAAAATGATGTTGAAGTCGAAGTCGATATGTTTTGAGTGGATTTGAAAGTGTATTGTGACCACATGTTGTTACTACTCTGGCCAGACATGACTTGTCTTTTCAGACAACAATGTTTCTCGCCTACGCATTGCTACGGTAAGTTTGGTATATACAATGTCTGCTTGTATTTCATCGTTTTCTTTGTGTCCATTGTGCGCTTTGGATATAAAGTTTAAAGATGGTTTATTTTGAACGTTTACTTTAGTAGTCAAAAATAACCAATAATATCCATTTTGTGCATCCCTGGGCTGGGAAGCAAGATATGATATAATTAACTAATTGTTCATACTTAAACATGTGTATAAAGCAAAAGGCCTATAGCTTTTATAAGATTGTTAATTTGGCTACATTTAAGACGAATTTGAGAGTAAATCCTCCGAATTATTGGATGTGTTGTTTTTGTTATTGTCATTTGATTCTTATCGCTAGTTTGGCAGCTCTTTATAGCTTCCAGGCATATTTCCATTAAAATGTGTTGCCACTAGACGCACATTCTAAACTAAGAATACTTTGCAAATATTTACTTGGAATACAATTGGTTTAAATTCAGTATTTGTCAGCCAGTCATATTTCGTTATCAAAGCGCACTATAGTCAGACAATAGTGAATTAAAAATCATTCATAATGACTTGAACATATATTACAGTCAATAACATAAAAGGACAAGTCAACCTGAGCAGTATTCGAACAATAGCCTATTGTTTAGACCTGTTCTTAATTCATATTTGATTCTCAAAGGCATATAAAAAAAAAACATTTGCGATTCAGAATTATCCAATAACTTCACGAAGGAATCATCTAAGCCTACGTAAAAATGAGTGCAGAACGTCAACTGAAAGTGTTTCATATAGCCTATGTTATTTAAATAAAAAATACGTCTATAATCTATTTATATATTTCTTATTTACAAATGAAGAAATCCTGAAAGTAGTTCTCTAAACACAAATTAAAACAATTGAATACATTCAAAATATTATAACATTTGCAGGTTTAACAAAGCCATATAGCTGAAACCACATAAATCATGTCTAACATCACTGTGACGATAAGACAACAAATTAATGTGATTTACGATCTAACAACCGAGGAGTCCGAATGAAAAGTTCCTCTGCTTCTTTTTCCTTTTCTTTTGGTCAGTTTTCATCAAACTGCAAAATCAGCTGAAAACCAATTGTCAAAATACGTCTGTCCAAACTAACCTTTCAAAGTGGTTGCTCAAAATTGTGAACCTGCCTTAAAATCGTATCTAAGGTCCATAAGACTTAAGCTATAAGCGTAGTTACCGACAAGAGCGACATTAATAAAGATCAACTCCTTTGAATGGAATAAATCATATTTATTCTCTAGCATTGTGTAAAGCTATGGTTAAAGGTTGTATTTTGCCATACAATTTCTTACCTGTAAATCAATTTATCATATACTCGTGTTTCTTAGTCTCAATTCCTTTCCTTGCAGTCTCTAGAATATATCCTTCACCCTTTGTCTGTAGACAATACTGTCCTAAACCTGATCTTGCGGTTTTTCAGACATTTCCATATACCAATGCAGACAGTATTCCCGATAGAATGGAAAGACTCACGCTCAACTACCAATAAAAAACCAAGGCATCCTTATTCCACCCAAAAAAATCTGGCAATCATCTCCCATTGAAAAATACAGGTTTTCAGACACAGTCACCGAAATGAAACTATCATTAAGATTGTTGGTGTTTCAGGAAACCTTTATGATGACAAATAAAGGCACGGCCTTAAAATACAAGCATATTTGTTCACGTGATCGGGATGTTCTGATTGAGGCTGCTTCTGCAAGCAAGCCTTGACTCCCAAATCCTTTTTTTAAATGATGGCGTTTACATTTCTTTATCTGACCTGTGTCCATAGTGAAAATGCTCAACTTGCGATCAACTTGGATTTCATTCTGGTGATGATCTTCTTTCCATTGTAGAAATATAATTAGATGTTTTATTCGGTCAGGTCACTGGGCATACTATGCCAATTTAATGACACGGGTGGCTATTTAGTCATCTTTAAGAGATAATACATACATACAAAGTGCATTTCATGTTTACCTGATTATATAGCCCTTATACGGTATTTTGGTAATATTTGATTTATCATAAAACTGCTGTTGAAAGAGAAATGAATTCATAAAACTACAACCTTGATTAGAATGTAGTTTTGAGAATTCTGTACAAATGTAGGGTTCTGAACATAATTTCTGATACAGGATTGTACATTTGGACGTGTATTTAGATGCATTATTGGTACTTGAAACTGCTATCACCATTGTTATCACCATTGTTTAAAAAAATTAAACGTTTTTTATACCTCTACAATATGAGATGTGATGTGTACATTTTAGAATGTTATATTGACCAATATTAATGCATGAGAAAAGGCCGGTGGAATTGTATACAAATAAACCAATTTGGAAACCCTCGTCTCTTCTGTGCTATTTCTCATGGTGTTCGGCCGTACGATAACCTGCTTTTGAGCCTGAACACATTCAAGGAAAGTCACATTTTCTGTTTCAGTCACTGTTTTCGATGTAAATAACAAAACGCCTGCAAATGACAATTCGTGAGCTCAAAAATCAACTGGAAGATGGAGATTTAACGCCATAAAAGACAGCGGGGAAGCTGGCCGAGAGGTAGGCCTATCTCGTACTGAGGAAAGGACGCAGGACTACTAGCGTCGCAGCATATGTTCATGGGGTAATAAAAGTGAAAGATTTACAGTGTTCGCCCGGCCCCCCAACAGCCTCGCACCCTTTCAGGAATTACTGAGAATGATTTACAACGAGGCAGATAACTGTCAACCTGCTCAAACACTACTTTTACTACTCTCAGAAATACATTTCAAATTATGCCCCATCAACAATATAAACAATGTTAGCAAAGGGGAGTCATCCGAGTTCATTCCAAATAGATATATTCTTACAACGTTTCCGATTTTTTTTTTCTTTCCATTATGCAGGTAGCTGGCGTGTTATCCAAAGAATAGTCTAATATAAGCTTTTGTATTGTGACATATTGCACTTGTATCACTTTGAAATGTTTTTCATCTTAACACACTGTTTACATTTTGTAACAGGCAATCTGGTGTAAACCAATAACTGAGTTGCTCTCTTTGGTGATATTATAAATCACAGAGGCCCGAGCATACAGCCCTCAAGAACGAACTAGAACTGCCCAACAGTGCTGCATTCATTCTGCCCACACATTCATAATCACAACCATTTCACACAGTAAAGGTGGCTGAAAATATTTACTTACTCACTTGCTAAGAAACATAACACGGATCTTAGTTGTAAAATATTACCACTTTATAATATCGACATTGTCCTCTTGGTCTATTGTTTTTCATGAAAACCACAGCACTGAAGAACCCATAACAAGTTCAGCCTGTCCAAGGCGCACTCATCAAAGGGCGCTATTTATCAAATATCTGACAGATATGGTCCTTTACCATCTTACTCAAAAAAATAATTTAAAATATTTACCTACCAAACTTCCATTGGTTGAGATGCTGTGCTAAAGTGCTGGCTACAGTTGCGTTGGGTATCGGAGCGTTTGGATATTATTTTCTTGGGATCTCTTCAGTTTTCAAGTCTGATAGAGTCCTCGCGATTAATGACGACGCCGTGTTTCTAGGGGACGTGCTGCATTAATTATTTAGACAATCACGTGGTCAGAAAAGGAGAGAGGAGCGGTATAGACTCCGAATTATATCTTTGAATGCAGACAGCACAGTTTAATATATCTTAAAGGGCTGTCTCGCTTGGCGAAGACAGTTTCTGCGAACAGCAGGAAATCAAATATGGCCGTTTGAAAGCCATTGTGAGCGCGGCAATGGTGTATACCATATTCGGTGCAGTGTCATTGAAAATGGCACTGCTTATGGCTCTCATTTATTGTGTTCAGACATGTAGGTCAATGCACACTGCACATTGTCGGGCAAGTACTGAAATATGATTGCTTTTCTCAAACTCTGTGTTACATAAAAGGCATTTTATGATTATTCCCATGGTCATTTCAGTGAACAAGAGAGACAATTTACATGTTTACATGCCTCATAGGTCCACTGTGGAAAAGAAACATGAAAATATAATATTCAGCAATCCATTGGGATAGTCTTGAAAACCCACGTACAACAACATGGGTTGCATGTGGAACTGTTGTTTAGCCTATGTTGGTCCGAGTGAAGTTGGTGCAGTTTTCTTTCTTTTGCAATGACATCATCATGCTTTCACACTGAAATATATATAGTGGCAAACTGAAGATGAATAAGTGTAAGTGACACAAGGCTTCCCCAGCTAAACTTATAAAGGAGTGCGCGCAAATGTGAGGACACATGCACACCCGTGCACGCACGCATTGCACGCGCGCACACACACACACAAAGAGAAACAGATAAGCACTCAAATGAAACACGTTTTAATCCAAGCATGAACATTTTATTTGATCACAAATATAATCCCACTGATCCTGCATTCATAAAACCTATGGCACTGAATCTAACATTGATATGGGTTAGGGGACATTCATGATTCTTGCTATAAAATGTAACTTACCGACCAATGAAACACGTTATGTTAGTCAACTATGCCATCATTTTTTTCAAACAAGCACAATTAAGTAAAACGTTGTCTTCGAGATGTGTGGTCAAACCCAACCCATAGGCTAAATCCTAATTTGAGGTATCGACTCGTAACCCTTGAGTAAATCATGGGTTGATGTCAATGAGAGAGACATGCATAAAGTTCGAGTTATGTGGGTGTATTGCAAGTAAGGCCCTATTCCATGTTATTGTATGCTTTGCTATGGAACCCAAATGTTACAGAATGCCTCATTTTACGCATTATGGACATATTTTGGCGGTATCTGATATTTCACGATCACGAAAGCCACCAAAGACCGTGTGTGTGTGTGTGTGCGTGCTCGTGCGCGCGCACACATTGATTATCTATTTTATCTGCTCAGTGGCCCAGCATGAACCTCTGAATACTTGATAAAGAAATCTATTGACAAACGTGAGTGCTCTGTGCCACCATAATGCATCAAGTAACAATCTTTATTTTTCCATGAAAGTTGTGCACGACACCTGTGAATGTACAGAGTAAAAAGCAGGTACAAAAATAAAGTCAGACAGGATTGCATATTAACATGGTGAGACATGAATACACAATCAGTACCGTTTGAGGTGCATCTGGCAGAATACATATAGGCTTTAAAAAGTTAGCCTGCATGTTTAACCGAGTTACATAAGCGTCCTATAGCAAACCAATACTAAGGTAGAATAGAAAAAGTATCTAAATTAAACTCAATGTGAATAGCGCCTGTAAGAGAAACAAGTCTGTATTGGTCGGACGGGTCAAGGGTTTAGAGGTCACTCCTCGCGGCTGAAATGTGTCCAAGGCGATAGAAACAGTGTCCTCTGGATGAACCTGCCTCTGGAGCTTTTTGTCGAACTTCAGTTGAAATAGCTTTTCAACTTCTCATCATGAAGACTCTTCAGAGGGAAGACATCTTCGCAACACAAGAGGATATGATTATTTTTGTCACGATGACGATGATTGGAGTAATACAGGAATATCTATCTTGAAACATGACATGAATGTGGCTTGGTTTGGTATAAATGAATGCCATAGTTAGATTTTAACGCCAGCTAAGCGCATGAATTAAACGATTTTACAATGCATAACAAAAGAGACAATTCTAATAATTCACAACAGTTTTGAACATATCTCATTAAATAAACGTTTGTGTCTCAAACATGTTCAGAACAGTTGTGGGTTTTAGGAAATGTACAGATATTGAATTAAATAAATAATCATAATGAAATTTAAACACTATATTACAAAATGAGTATAATAAAAATGGGGGAAACATATGACACCTATTTTTAGTCCTCAACGTCCTTCACATGTAATATTGAGTTTTAATAGTGTTCTGTTTGATATGGATCCAAATAAAAATAGCGAAGTATCTTACAAAATATAAATTCGATGCAAAGAACAAGGGAACTCATGAAAGAGTTTCAGATTCCATATGTGAGACCCTCTTTAAATGTACACTGTTTACAAAGATGTCAAGAGAGATTTATAACCGAATAAGGGCACTGGGAAAGGTCTGCACACAGGAATGTCTTGTTTCTCAATAGAATTTAACGCCATTTTAAAAACTTTATTGTATAAAAGATCAGAAAACGTAAACAGAAAAATTCAACCAGTTAGCACCCATAAATACGAGTTCACTACTTTAAAAAAACGAGGCTATATAAAAGTAACAAATATTGTCACAAATGTATGGATCAACTGATGCTTTGTGTGCAATGGGCATTTAATTTTTTTGCAATATATGAATCAAATATGGTTATTTTTAGAAGCTTGATTTCATCACAAGACAATTTCCTAAGTTTCACATAATTGTACGTTTTTCCCCCTTTTAAATAAAGATATAAATGTTCAGGCAGTACTCTGACTTGTGTGGTGGAAAGAGAACCATAGCAAGCAAGAAGAGTAGGCCTACCACATGAAAACCTCTTTAACAGGCTTTCGTCCGAAAGCGAAAGTTCTCGTTCGATCTACTGCTACCTCTTTGAAGCATGTGAAGCATGTAGTGACACACTCGTATCTTCTGAGCACCTATCAGTTACAATGTTGGAAGTTGACTCAATTCAGCGAGCCAAAACACATCGAGGGTCCTTCTGAATGTAACTGTCTATGACGAAAATGCCATGTTTGAGATCATGCAAAGTCAAATGGGAAATCGTTTTTATAGGCCTACAGTTCATGTAAGATTCAAAATTTCCCACAATATTCATAAAGTTGTGATATCAGTCTGGTTATCCTTCTGAATACTTTGTAAATGTTGGCTGGAAGCCGATGCAGATCTTCCCTTTGTGTTCGGTAGTTTGTGGTCTTTTTTCCATTTCATTCTTCTGTTTTGAAACCAGATTTTGATCTGACGCTCGGAGAGAACGAGTGTATGGGCAATCTCTATGCGACGCCGCCTGGTCAGATACCTGTTAAAATGAAACTCCTTTTCCAGTTCCAAAACCTGCTGTCTTGTATAAGCTGTCCGAGACCGTTTCGGTTCAGGTCCTGTGTAGTCCGGGTTTACTGTGAGAAACAAAACACCAATGTGAGCCAATTAGGTCCCAGTTAACAAAAATAACAGCCCTTCACGGGACGCTCCAAACTTCTAGCTAAAAACAAAACAATGAAAAACTTGATCCAGAAATGAAATTGGACGAAACTATGACCAAACTTTCATTCAATTTGTTCTATTTTCACCCTCTTCATCAGAAATATTGTCGACACACAATAAAATAAAACATAGTCATAAGGCAAGTGGACATTTCAAGAGCTCTGAGACCGCCACATAGACAGCGGCCTATTTCCTTAGCAATAAACATTTATGACTGGAGTAATTGACGGCCCCTTCAAAGAAACTCATAAATATTTCACGCAATAATTTTCATGTGGCTAAATTCCTGGACCTCAGCTTGTCCCAACGAGACGTGGGGAGGAGAGAGTCAATCTTACCCGTAGTAACGTGGTGTTTCTTCATCCAGGGGTAAACTACTGTAGGCTGCTTGGCTTGTATCCCATGTTGGTTCTTTGTGTTTTGTTGCTGTCCACAAGTCCGGGGGCCAGTCACTTGGACCGGGGGACACGGCTCGGTCTGTGTAGTGAAAGGGCTAGGGTGGCTGGCTCGCTCAAGCACATGACCCCGCGGCTGCACTGTAGAACCCTGCACAGTGGTACAACTGAAGGGTTGCTCAGTGTAGTTTGACCGTGGATAGATTCCTGGATGCTGGAAACCTGGGTCCTGCGCTGGACCGTAGTAGTCTGTCCCCTGGTCAGGTATATAGCTATTTTGCGAATATTCCTCACAAGGAGGAAATTTTGGGTCCACATACTTAGAGTCCACCATAAACGAACTCATGGTCATTAATTTCTGAAGGTAGAAAATACAAATTTTTCTCGAGTTGTCTTTTTTTCCACCCTCCATAAAGCCCTCCTACTTGCTGTCAACTGAATAAAGTTAGGGAACCATGTGACCAGATTGGCCAATGGAGGTAAAGCTAGTTCATTAACGGGTATACACTGCACACCTACAGCAGCAATTTCCACTGACTTTAAAAAAAACACCGAAATTATTTTGAATGAAAACAAATATTTAACCAGTTCCAATGCAGGATTGGCAATGTACTCGCTATACTGAAAAATAAAATGTAAAATGTTAGGTACCTAATGTCAACAGTTTAATATCAATTGTGGTCATCCCTAACAGTCAATGGAAGATAATCTGAATGGATTAAATACAAAGTTTGGGTATAGATGGACATTTAGATGGTTTTGTGTAATAATATGGTTAATATGCTTATTGTTCTACAATACTAAATCAAACTAAGGCCAGTGAGTCTGACAGATAAACAAACAAAAGATACAAAACGTCCCCCTGGCACAAAAAGAGGGGAATAAAGCCTGGGGACAATTGATGGGGACTGTCTTTGTCAAGAAGGGGTCATCCAAAAGTTACAAGAATCTCATCATTTCATCTACCCTATCCCTTTCAAAACTATTGAAAGAGCCTCGTGGCAACCAACCAATGCCAAACAGTCAATAATTCAATGATTGAAATGTTAAAACGTATGAAACCGTAAAGAAAAAAATGCATTACTTTGATGCCATGTTAAAATCTGTTTAGATTTCAGTCTCCTATAACTTTTGTTATGGCAAGTTACTTTTTGTTCACTATCAAAACGAAAGGACTGTTTGGCTGTAATGATACGTGAACAGGCCAAAAAGTGACTCGTGTAAAAAGGCTTCTCCAAAGCATGACTAGGACGATGTCTTTATGTCAACGTAAATCACCAAATGAAATGACAAGTGACACTGAAAGAGCATATAACTCGAACATTTACTTTCACTATTAGAACAGATTCTACTCAATAGAATATATATAAATATCATTTTAAACAACCATTAGACACAATAGCTGGTACAATCCAGCAATCAAACGATGTGCACTCCATCATACAATGTTATAAATAGTTATGATTAGAAATTCTATAAAAGCAGTAAAGTAAATCGAAGTTTTTGCATCGACCATATACTCCCCTAGAATCGAATCTGTGACTGTTGTTTTATCACACAAATTCGGTTCTACAGGGTATATATAGACGACGGAATTACAGGGGTCCCATCATTTCTCTCAATTCAAGAGTCCAGCCTTTAGATTCCGTTCTCAAAAAGACAAAATAAAAAACCTATTCATACTCAATACACTCTTATACCGTCGACAATTGTAAACAATGGATGTGTATCAAAATATCATAGCCCCTGATTTATCAGATCCTAAGTAGTTCATCAGTAAAATTAGCAATTCTGTTCCAGCTTCGAAATGCATTTAAAAAAATGTCAACCGGTTAGGCCTATTGGTTAGAGGTATAGGCAGACAACATAGGTCATTCACTATTAATTGGTATAGACTACCGATACTCACTTTGGAAGGATTCCATTTTTAAAAAACAAGTTAATCAGCCTACGCTCTACCCACAATCCGAGGCTTGAATATCGAGTGGACCCATAAGAAAAAAGGCTAAAGGCCACAAGGTCAAACTAAATGATTTGCAAACGTATCAAAAAGTACAATTATTTTTACTTTAGCGACAGCTCAAAAAGTACAAAAGTTCACGATTCCCAAACGACCCTTCAGTTGACTACCTCCGTTGGTCTAAAGTCTAGGGAATATGCCACTGTGCTATTGTCCTATAATAACATACATTTTTGAATTAAATTAATATTTAAATTAAATTAAATTGTTCGTTTTAAAACCCTTGATTGGCCAAGTGCTTTCTAAATTTGACTGAGTATTCACACAGGCCTTATGGTAAGATGCCCGAAGATGTGTCCTTAAATTATTTTCTCAAACTTATAGGCCAGGCCGAATTCATGTTTTGTTACTGGACAGTTTCAGTAGTCTAATTTCGGTAGTCTAATTCTAGTAGTTTAAGAACGAAGGTTATAGGCCGAACGTTTCACAACACTTCTACAACGTTTTCAAAAACTAAAATTGATCACATTAGACGCCTTTTTTTAACCTTGAGATAGTCGAAAGGTTTTCGTCCCATTTTCAAATGATCTTATTGGAAAATATTAATCACACTCTTTACACCTTTGTAATTACACGTCACAACATTTTAATATGTGTTGGACAGCTTGACCTAGGTTTCACCTTGCCCTGAGACTTGTTCAGACAACTGCTCGGTCAAAGCCGAGATAGGATACCGAGGAACAAAAGAACGATGAAGTCAGCACTTGTCTTTATCCTTCGTTTGAACCAAGAATGAACCAACTTGCTATGTTTTGTGATCTATTTATAGTTATGTTACTATACAACTGTTAATAGGTCATTGTTCCGATTTCAAGTAGCTATGTCACTAAAGCCAGATTCTCTGCCAAAACACCATCGACAACATGTATAATTTAGCCTATGGATTTAAGTTGCAAAAAACATTTGTATTTCTCCTGGAATCTTATTTGTGGGCTATTTATTATAAATAAAGAGACAATAAAGCTACTATTTTAAAAATCTTAGACTACTGAAATTCTTATAGAAATGCAGTTCTCATTTCAATAAAAAATACCATCGCGGTTGTCAGTGCATTGAACTTCGAAATACACTAATTGTCAAAGTGGCAGACAGGCTGCAGAAGAACAATTGAAAAAAAGACTCCTTTACATTGCTAAAAGATAAGAAAAAAGAAAAAACTATGCCTATGCCTACTGTAGTGTAGTCCTTTATAACACAATTCTGATTCGTGCATGTTGTCCTTGCCTCATGCTGCCTCATGTAAAAGTGTTTGTATTGGATAACAAACTAAATCATCACTTCCAATGTCATCACTTCACTTCCTTCATAACGTCAAGATGTAGGCCTATAGAAACACCCTGATATGGGTCAATTGACGATAGTACAAGGAATTATGATTCGATAATATTCTGTACACTACTAGGGGGCGCGATAGAGCATGGCTATTATTAAGATATTGTTGGGGTATTAAGATTCAGAAGGACTGATGTGTATTTAACTTAATTAATACAGTGTTGTAACAAGGCCTATGTCACCATAACGTAATTTAAGGAAACGCTAATAACTGTAAACGCCATTAAGTCTGTGACAACAGGTTGATATTTTTCCCTCCGAATTCAAAGACTTCAGATCCACACAAGCCTATTAGCCATTGTCATTAAAATATGTGCGTATTGCAGACAAATTCAAATGTTACAGGTTTTAATAAACCATCACGCAATATTAGTCTATTTGAAGCAAAAACGAATATGCCTATAGGCTACAATATTAGCCATTGTCCAAAATGCATTGTTTATCTAACGACTGATTTGAACGATTATTGGTTATAACAGCCGTAAACAGCCAAGTATTGACATATTCAAACACTTCCTAATTGTTTCCCGTACATCCTGGCCAATGCAAAATACACATCCTACTGTGGTTAAAGTCGTGGATTTCGAAGCAGGCAAACAAAACTGCAGGAGACAGACATGTATACCTGATGACATCAGCATGCGCACGCAGTAGTTTTAGTAGCCTATCAAATGATAAAACAGAGCTCACCGCAAAGACCAACGTATTGCATCGAATAGGCAAACATATCCATGTTCAGACAAAACCAGAGGTTTATACTTGCTTCCACCAATTCCAAGGTCTATTCCAAGCCATCTGCACGGCCTTACTAATACACAATGAGGATTATATTTTGGCTTGTCAACTCCCAGGCCATAAAACAAAGTTTAATGGCATCACGTGCTCCCCCCACAGCCATTCATGACACCGCACTGGTGCCATAAATAACCCTCAAAGTTGCACTTATTCAATAATGCCGATTAGCTTGATGGTATATAGAATAAAAGGGATGTATAATTATAATACATGTAATGCAATTTAAAAAAAAGGATATATATATTTTTGTTTCACACTTGCTATTTCAAGTTCACCTTGTTGTGGAATTGAATGTGCGTCGTTAATATGAATATGTGTTTTTAGGTCAATAGAAGACATGTCAAAAGTCTAATAAAGTAATCTGTTCTATAGTTAGGTTCAAAATGATTGACACCCTTGATAAAGATGAGCAAAAATGACTGTATAAAATAAATAATACAAATACTGAGCTATATTGTATGCTCAAAAAGATGGAGAAATTAAATTATTTTATACTAATACAATTACTTGGAGAAAGATATCTTGTCCAGCAAGTAATAATGTATATTTATTTTAAAGATAGGGGTAAAACATTTTGGCACCCCTGTTTTTAATAACTTTCAATAGCCTACCTCACTTACTTTCCAAGGATAATGAACTGAGCCTTTTATTGATGTATTTGATGAGTTAGAGAACACATTGGGAAGGATCTTAGAACATTCATCCATGCAGAATCTTTCCAGATCCTTGATAACCTTCACTTCTTCAATTCAAATCACAGGTTTTCAATGGGGTTCAAGTCCGGAGACTGAGGCGGCCATTGCAAAATGTTGATTTTGGGATCAATTAACCATTTCTTTGTAGATATTGATCTGTGCTTGGGGTTATTGTCTTGCTGGAAGATACACTTCCGGCCACGTTTCAGCCTCCTGGCAGAGGCAACCAGGTTTTTGGCTAAAATGTCCTGGTACTGGGTAAAGTTCATGATGCATTTGATCTTAACAAGGGCCCCAGGACCAGTGGAAGCAAAATAGCCCCATAACGTCAAAGATCCACCAACATATTTTACAGTAGGTATGGGGTTCATTTCTGCAAATGCCTCCTAATTTTGACGCCAAACCCACCACTGGTGTGTGTGTAGCCAAAGAGCTACATATTCATGTCATCTGACCATAGCACCGGTTCCAATCCATGTTCCAATGCCGTTTAGCAAACTCCAGCCATTTACATCTGTTGGATGACATGAAAATAGAACTCTCTGGCCACTCACACCAGTGATGTGTTTGGTGTTGAAATGAGAATGTACATGTAAAAAAGTACCCCATATACCTACTGTAAAATATGTTGGTGGATCTTTGATATTATGGGGCTATTTTGCTTCCACTGGTCCTGGGGCCCTTGTTAAGGTCAACCGCATCATCAACTTTACCCCAGTACAAGGACATTTTAGCCAAAAACCTGGTTGCC
This sequence comes from Oncorhynchus keta, assembly GCF_023373465.1. NCBI lineage: Eukaryota > Metazoa > Chordata > Actinopteri > Salmoniformes > Salmonidae > Oncorhynchus > Oncorhynchus keta. The sequence continues at coordinate 37,222,759 of NC_068454.1, forward strand.
TCTGCCAGGAGGCTGAAACGTGGCTGCAAGTGTATCTTCCAGCAAGACAATAAGCCCAAGCCCAAGCACACATCAAAATCCATAGATACATTGTTAATTGACACAAAATCAACATTTTGCTATGGCTGTCTCAGTCTCCGGACTTGAACCCCATTGAAAACCTGTGGTTTGAATTGAAGAGGGCAGTTCAAAAACGCAGACGAAGGTTATCAAGGATCTGGAAAGATTCTGGATGGAGGAATGGTCTAAGATCCCTCCGAATGTGTTCTCCAATATCACAAACATTTTAGAAAAAAGAATCAGTGCCATTATCCTGGCAAGGTGAGGTATTGAAAGGTATTAAAAAAAGTAATTGCCAATAACTTTGAACCCTATCTTTTTGATAAAATTAAGTATAACCACAAAATCTCTTTCTGTGGGCAGTTGTATTAGTATAAAATAATATAATTTCCCAATTGTTTTGAACAAACAATATAGGTTCATATTTGTATAATTTACTTTATACAGTCTTTTTTGCTCATCTTAGTCAAGGGTGCCAATCATTTTGGACCTGGGAGAAACAGGTCAACATCTACCTATATATATACTTGTTCTGCTTGACTGCTTGCCCATAAAGGCCTAACTTTAAAAAAACGGATGATGACTCTGTGATCCCTGACGGGGTCTACACACATCTGAGGGTGTTTCGCTCACCGTTTCCTTTCAGTACAGTTTCATAAAAGATGCCCTGCTAGCTTGAGGTGATTCAGAAGCACACACGACTATTAAAACGTTCTAACCATCAAATGCATCACACGCATTGGTGTAGGCCAGTCTCATATGACTCCACCACTCTCCTTATTAACTATACCCTCTTAAAAAAATAGTTTGGGCATACGAAAACGTCACCTACATATAGACCGATATTTCAATTCAGAAACCACTTCCTTTCAATTTCTTAGGCATACTACGCATCGCTCGGTCATATTGTGTAAGGACCAATCATATTCCAGGTCGGTGACCTATAAGGTAAACTATGCGGAAAAAGAACCAAGGGATAACTGAATGTTGGACAACAGCGCCTCTTGCTGGAACATGATAATCATTTCCATTTTTCAGCGTGTTCAGTTTTTCTCCCAATCAATATGGCACATAACCAATTTGTTGCATTTTAGCATAACCTGGATTTTAGAATAAACTTGCGTGCCATTATATTTTGCTATATGTTTAAATGGTAGGCTTTGTATGCAGTTCATTCCGAGAAAAATCCATAGATGATCTAGGTTTATTATTCGTTCATCCCTTATACCGCAGATGATTGGATTAATATGCTCCCACGAAGTTCAATAATTGTATAATGTATAGGCTAAACTAGACTGGCAATCCCAAAAAAATCCTTCGTATGGCTAACCACTGCAACCGCAAAATGTATAACACTGCAATACAAAACACACACCAAACGTAATAATCAAGGGAACTGTTCTCTCGCTCTGTTAATTTTTTTGATAAAGTATATATCTATACGTGGATATACAGTGTAATATTGTATTTAATTTATGGGCGATATGATATAAGAACGAACGAAGAACGAAATGACAACGCTATATCCATATATATATTGGGACGTGATGTGATTTCCGATCCAGAGTTAAGACTAGAAGCTAATCGAGTCATTTAAATGCTCCGCGTTTTGTCATTCGCAGGCCCCACTTTTATAGGGTGCCTCGTTCCAGGCTTTCTCTCGTTTGCCGCATTGCAGTAAGGCTGTAAATACTTTCGCAGCTGCCTGTCAGGCAACAGTGAAATACTGTCTTTGTTCCGTTGCCCCCCATCTCAGGCAGCTGAAAACATCTATGAAAACTGCTTCTCTGGTGGGAAAGCTCAACAACTGCATTTCTGAAAGGTTAACATTATATGTTGAATTTTTTTTCCACACGTGTGTGTGTTACAACATGACAAATTCAAATGTTCTAAACATCCATATCTGAAAATACAATGCAAATGGTTCCCTTGTTTAGTTCAACTATATAACAATGTGTAGGTCTATTGTTGTTATTATATGGCCTATGGAGCAATAGCTTGAGTGTAACGATATATTCACAAGTAGGCCTACACAACGTCCTTGATAGAACGTGGAACTAATATCAAGACCATATCAGGTGACTTCATACAAATTCCATCATGCAGATATTCATTACCTCGCACAACCGTAATGACATCGACTTCATGCACCAAAAGAGGACTAATGAATAGAATTCACTTAGAAAATCGAACTGTCTAAAATCATCTGGCAGCCAGCTCCTTAAAACTCAATTAGGCTGCGTGTCACTTCAGAGACATTATACAATCAATTATATATATATCAAACATACACAAAGATACACATATATAACGAAAACATATAGACGGACAGACATACAGACAGACCGACAGATACTGTTCATACGTACAAACATCGAAATAACCCATCCCCGCAAGCACTTCAAAGTTAGTAAACATTCCTTTTAGTCTACTGAAGCTAAATATGCGTCCTAATATACATTAATCAGTTTGGCTAAACTAACACGAACACGTCAACCCATTGTCACAGCAAATTACAATTCAATCATACGTAGCCTATTGGTAAAATACCGATCACAGTTTTATGCGTTCAGATTCATGTTAAATGTAAACGTTCATTGGCGTTGACTCATAATACATGCATAACAGCAGTTTTAGTTATCTTAAACATGTGTCTTTTGGCTTTAGTCTATACATGTCATCTCGACTGAGCTTCTGATTAGCCTATACTGCTAATATCCCCTGGTGCAACGAGACAGGAAGTAGCATAGTAGAAATTCAATAAACAACCATTCTAACATGATGTTTGTAACGTTAAATGCTTACCTAATGCAGTTGGGTAATCCATGTGTTTTCTTGTGGTGACTCTGTATAAATAATACATGATGTTACAGTGAAACTATACGGATGATGAACAGCAGAGGCTCTCCTTTCGATGTTCGGTATGCACACAGGAAGAAACGCTAGCCCTGACAAGTCAAGTAAATAACTATATAGTTATCGAGGATCTGGTAGGTTCACACTTTCATTCAGGGAATAATAAGGCAACTTTTGAGCGAGTGTAGGCTGAGCGTTTTGGTTGGGGACGGTATAGCAGCAGAATGCAGAGAAAAAACCGCTTGGGAAATCAGGAAAAGGGCCATGGAGACGTTTGCCTCTTGCACATGACCAGTGGCATCCAATGACAGGCGATAGAGGCACATAAAAAGGTCTATTACCAAGTTGTAAATTCTCCTCTCACAAAAAGACATTTCGACTGCAGCAATTCACCCTGTTTTGCGCATAATGGCGGGGGCCATTCCCCATTTCTTCTCAGAAAGCTTTGCTTGAAAATCTCATTTGGAAAGTTAACGAACAATGCCCCTGCTTCTTGAATTGAAATTGTACATGTTAGATTTTAACCGCAGAATAACCAAATTTGCTAGTTTTGAGTCAGAAGATTCGTGCATACGGAATATATGATTTTTTCTAACATTATAATAACATAGATATTACCATGTTGACGAGCATAAACATCAGTTATACTAAACATGTTGAGTAAATGTCGAGCCTAAATATTTCATACAGCTAATAAACTATATTCTAGAATAGGTCAATGGTTGTAATAAAGTACATTTGGTCATATATAACAGGAAACATGAGGCCAACATAGTATTTTTTTAGTTCATGAGGCCAACATAGTATTCTTTTAGTTCATGAGGCCAACATAGTATTTTTTTGTTGTAAAAACAAGATACAAAATAATCATGAAAACCTTCATTGGCACTGGCACTATGCAATATTTTGACCACTAATCAAAGATAATCTTTTCATTAGCAACATTTCCGTTGTGGCTAAATGTATGTCTTGCGTTGGTTACAATGTCGCATAACGCATAACACATGTATTAACTAAGATATTTGAAACAAAAGAAATCGATAGAGGAAGATCTATAGGATCTTCCCACCGAAACAAATTCGACCAGGCTCAATGTGGTGTTGAAAATAGGGTACAACAAATAACTACACGAAATCAGCCCCAAAATAGAAATGTGGTATTTATTGAGAAGAAAAAAACTCTTTAGACCTACTAAGCTATGCATGCGGTTCGGTTGTAGTCCTCACACACCTTTTTGGCCAGACTATCATCCTTTACTCCTAGGATATTAAAATCATAAAATGAGGTGCTGTTCTAACTAACAAGTTATACTTGTGGGCCTATTTTTCATATATTGAATTCATAAAGGTGAAATAAAGGACCATGATTGAATATTTACGCAAATATAGGCTACCTAAACACATTAATACAGCACACATGCACGTATTATTAAGGCAAACCAAATGTATCCCTATTAGTCCAGGGAATCCAGGACTATGATTTTTTAAAGACTATTACGCATTATGTCATAAGATGTAAAAGATACAAAATAAAAAATACTATAATGTATTTTGGCGTATTAATCAATGCTCAGTATTTTCTTGGGGAAACTAAGCAACAAAGAAATTTAAACTTACATTACATGTGTATGTTATTATTATTATTATTATTATTAGTACAATTCATTGTAGCAGTCTTTCGTTCATGATAGTACCAATGTGCTTCGGGTCTGTGAAGACAGCGAGAAGGCAGTGTACACAAATGGCCTTTAGGATGTTTTCGTGTGTGTATTTCAGCGTGATTCGGCTGGGCATGGGTATGCGTAATGCGTGCGTAAAATGGGGATTGTATTCTGTTGCATTCTATTGTTGTGTTTCAGTGGGATTGGTACCATTGGAGACAGCATTTTTTAAATGGTAAACTCATTTTCTTATTGTGGGGTCGACACATCGAACCTTATCTCCCTGGTCACATGGGGTTGGAGGCAAAATTCTTTCTTCTGCTTCAGTTTTATGGCCTACCTACCGACTGTCTGTTTCTTCTCCTCACTAGGGGTTAGAAGACTGCATTATGCAATGTTCCATTCCAGCATATTATCATTATTTTCAAAGAATTGTGCAATTTTACGGCAAGAGAAGGATATTTTTGAAAATAGTAAGCCTAGGAATTGGGCCTGTACGTGATTTGAAAGCACATTTTACGAGAATCAACCAACCTTGAGGTCTCATCCAGAGGAGCGTCTGTGGAAAAGACGGGCTTTCATTTAGGCGCTCTGGTAGTTCGCCAGTATTACCACCGGACGATTTATAGTCAAGGTATTGTAGCAGCTCGGTCTCTTGCGGTGTCGTAAAGGCCTGCTGTCTCTGTAAATTATCGTATTTGTGAAATTTAGAGCAGTCGCTATGACACGTAATTCCACAAGGATTCGGTTGATAACATGCGCGCTGCTTTGCATGATTATAAAATTATTGAACTTGATGCAGAGGCTGCTACAGACCCAACAGACAAGCTTGTGGAAAGGCTGAATTGTAAGCTGCAATAAATGCCTTTTCTGTTTGTAGGCCCAACTGCAATAAAAAGGCTCGAAATAACAACACATTTCTGCCTAATTTTAAGGACAATTCCAACGATTAAATTGTGACTGGAGTAGGCTAGTTTTGTTGTCCAACAGTCTTACGGTTGGTTTAGTTTTTAAAATTCCAGAAGTCAGTAACTGTCGACTGCTGAACATTGATCAAGCACACCTAAAGACACATTTGCCGTTTCTTCTGATCCCAACGCATGAAATGAACCAGGGACGGGAGAATGTTTTGCTATAGGTCGACTTGTCCTGCGGTATATATTATTTATATGTTTGTTTTTAATGAGACTCATAGATAACTTTGTCCCCAAAATAGCGCAAAAAAAGAAACCTACAAAGAGGCAAGGTCAACAGATATGTTATGATACAACCGCATACCGTAGGAGCAAAAACATCCTAGAATTATATGTACAGCTATATGTACAGCAGTTAACATCACTGGATGAGGCTGAAAAAAATACAAGTGGAGGGAATTCAGAGTTCGGTGTTTGTCCCATGAATGAAAACAGTTCTAATATTTTCGTATATGTAGGCCTATCCTTTCCTTTTCATTAGTCTTCGCTAACATTTCAAGGACATTTCTGATAGGCCTAGGTGAACCAATAAATCAACTAATACAAATAAACAAATAAATAATCGTAATTAATGATAATCCTATTAATTATCATAGTAACTCAAATCATTAATTACAAACTATTATACCGATTGCTCTAATGTAAAAGCATATTTTCACTGTTTTCTGTTATTAATGTAGGTATGGTTATAGGCTAATTACGCTCATTATATTTAAGGGTTAAAATAAAAAATCTAGTCAGCGACACAATACTAAATGAGAATTTTCGCCAAATCTATAATTGCAACTATAACACTCAATATGTTATTTGATGTAGGCCTATAGGCTTATATTCTATCTACCGTTAAAAGCGATCTAACAAAGCCTCCAATCTTTAGAATGTTTTTTTTTTTATTAATTAATTGAATATTATATTTGAAACAAACATTTAGGGCCTATACCTCGATCAACCCATCGACCGCCATTGAGATGTAGTCTTGTGTAGAACAACGTCGCCCTCTAGCGCTCTTGATTACCAACAAAATGCTCCCCCAGTATAGAATAAGTTGTCTCTCTTCATTAACCAATAATACTATCTCGTAGACCACTTTAGCAATACTTGGAGAATAGGGGGAATTAATGTGTCAATCATCATCATTTATTTTCATCAAAGTAACCAGAGCGATTACAAATTATGCATCAAAATCCAACTGTATTCTCAGATGTTTCAACACCCCCTGATTAACAATGTACGTTTTTTTTTCACATAAAACGCAGGTCTTTTTTTTTTTACACACAGAACAGTAATTACATGTGACATTTCATGGAATTTCAGAAACAGGGTCTAAATCCACCCTTGCAGTGCCAATAGATCCACCGCTGTAAACGGCCTTCTAGGCAGCAGTCAAAGTGAAGTTTTTCCCTCTCAATAGGAAATGCAGTTGATGAATAAACGTGACGTTCTATCCATTAGGGGGTCTGATTTCCTCTCAGTCACGAAGACAGACAATTTATCGACCAGACACCCTGTAGAAAAAAATGGCTGCATTTCTGTTAGTCAGCAACAGACTCAAACACCCCAAGTAAGAGTGTTTCAAAGGAGAGTGCAATTATTGCCCTGGCTCATAAACTCATTTAGACCAGACGTCTAGCCATCTATATGGGTTTATTGGACCACGTTTCTTCCTGCTTTAAAGCAATTATACGTACAGGTTGGACAATAAATTGGAAATCCGTGCAACACCTCTCCCAATCATAAATTCTTTATTACTAGTCTTTTTAAAACATGTTCATTCTCCTACTTTTCAAGTGAAGTCCAACCACCTTGTAAGCCAAATTCATACTAGGAAAACAATCCTGAAATGGTAGTTCACTACACCAAGTGGCACCTTTTAGATGTTTCATTCTGCTGACCTTAAAAACATTTTTTTTAAAGACAACGAAATGTCCAATCATTGAATCTCCAGGCTCATACAGATTAACCAAAATAAATGTATTTAAGTGAAAGAAACGTTATCATTAACCCTACGTCGCCCCTCGTCAACCCATCTAATTATGTTTGCAATAAGGCGTTATTAGTCCTCCCTCTCAATTCTTACGAAGTACTTGCATTGAGGCGATGGGGCCTACACTAGCCCATAGCTTTATATTAAGAGTCGGCTAATACACGTTGTTGAATTGGTGTTCAGAGCGTCAGGAATAACTATATACAGCAATGCATCTCAAATTGAAATATATATATATATATATATATATATATATTCAAATACAATGTAGCTAGGCTAATAACAAGCATGTCTATATAGGGACAACCACTGCAAAACAACTGAGCAGAAAAGGTGATTTAAGAACAATTTAACGGTTAAATACAGCCGGAATTGGATTGTAAAAATGCATAAATATTAGCCTATGTAATGATTAAGGCTACGTCCAATAGCTTTCTTATCTTTTTTTCAAAACTAGCAACCTCAGAAAAAACACGATGACAATATCATAAATACTCAAAAACATGACCCTTTCGTTTTAAATTCTTGCCCTAGAGTAGGACAAACATACTCAGTTGGCCTCTACTTTGTTAAATCATTTCCAATTTGCGTGAGGATTCTTTCGCCGAAATATAAGCATAAATGCAACTTCTTAAAACATTCGATTTTTTTTCTAAAAGGCTACACGACTAAGAAAACTATATACGCAAGCATATTATTCCCTGGTCTCATTTTGGGCATAAATACTCGAGCTCGGGGTAATCAATAGAGTAATTCGTTTAAGACTCAACATTTACTTTGATTAAAACTAAAAAGAAAGACAGCGTATTTACGTGCATGTTGAGTCAACCTTTCCATTTGATACATCAACACAAAACTGCATAGCTTAAGCTCCAACCAACCTTTTATTCTAAGTGATCACAACAATATGATACATCAAAAGGCGAGGGACTACACCCGGGCTAGTTATAAGTGATCCTTACTGCCTCTCTCTCTGTTCATCTTTTTCATTTTCATTCTTCTGTTCTGGAACCAGATTTTCACCTGCCTTTCAGTTAAATTGAGAATTCGAGCAACTTCGTATCGTCGATCTCGTGTCAAATACATGTTGAAGAGGAATTCTTTTTCCAGTTCTAGTGTCTGATATTTCGTGTATGGACATCGCTTCTTCCTTGTTGAACGTGCATGAATCCAGTTTGCTGCAGGGTTGTCTGGAGAAGAGAGGGGACAAAGTTGAAACTCACATGAGAATAAGCAGGAAAACGAAATAAAATAGAAAATACAAGCATCGGAATGTAATTAAATACTGTATAATTGTGCAAAAGACTGAATTTGTGGATATAATTATTACCACACTTTTGTGTTAAATACCCACTTTACAGCAGTGGGTAGTTTTTTTCGGCCCGTGGTTATGAGCTAGACACTTTTATGGGTTAGTAAAACCTCCAGTTTTACACACCCAGCTCCTACAGTTCTTACGGTTGTAAATCAGGGGGCAATTCCGTTTACTTACTTGGGTCAAGTTGTTGTTGTTGTTTCTCTTCTTTAGGCTCGCTGTGACTCGACATATCACTGCCAACGCTCTCTTTGGTTACTTTTTCTGGGCATTCGGATACTCCACATGCGTAATCAGGGCCAGGGTCGACCACCGGAGTCTCTGTCTCAAAAGTGGCACTCTCAGTCCTTTTCGGTGGTAAACTTTCGGGCTTGGTTCCATAATGCCGACTGTTAGAGTGAAAGCCGGAGAAAGAAACGTTAGAAATTGGGTCTATCCAGGACCGAACATATCTGCTGTCTGCTGCGGAGAGATGGGACTGGTGGACGTAAGGATGGTAAATCCCTGACACTGCGGCAGTGGACTGCGTGTGAACAGAGGACCAAGACCCTGGGAAAACGGCTGACTTGGGTGCAAAACTGCAAGAGGAAAAATCTGCATTGTCCCCAACACCTGATGGCCTTGAGGTCGTAGTGTGCGGACCCTGGATAAAACGCGCCCCGTACACATCCTCCACTTCATGCCCCATTATAGAGTCCACATAATAGTTACTTAGAGTGCTACTGGTCGACATTTTTGGATCCCTTCGTAGTCATATAAAAGGTTACACTGTTACGGAAACCTTCCCTCTGAACAATCATAGTATTTTTGCTGGCTTAATCTTCAGGGATTGGTTACATGAATCACGTGATCATATTTACCAATACAGTGAGTAAATCAGTCCGCTGGTAACGGTAGGCCTATCTTTAATTTGCCTATTTATTCAAGAGTGCCAATAAAACCAAATGTTTGAAGAGAAAAAATGTAAAACCTTAAGAAATTCTGTGTTTCTGGGCCTTTTGAATGTGCATACATACGGTTGAGGGCGGTGCCGGACTATTTTTTTTTTACGTCAACAGATTAATACACACATTTATTTCACAACCACCACTCAACATTGATGCCATTGCATATTATGCATGTAAACTCTTACAAGATATCGTCATAAGGTATGTCATACACTCAATGCTTGTAAAACATTTTATAGACTTCTGAGTTGTAAGTCCTCGTAAAATAAATGTAATAACATGCTGTAAAATAACGAGACACCATTTCCGCACCGACTCTGTTTTGGAATTGTTAGTTTTTATTAAACGAGGAGTCACATTCACTAGTTTGGTTGGTCTTGTAAGTTTGAATCAGGAAGTATTATTTGTATACAAATTGTATGTATCTAAAGGAGAGCCATAGGCCTAATGTTTTTATGATCAATAAAATCTTTATGAGGTGCGTTTGATTATACATTAATGTGCCCTTAATAAAACGGACTCTTGGCGCAACAAAGTGGATCTGTGCAGAGTAATGTCTAAAAATCTAGATTTAAGAGGGCCTTTTAGGTTTTCTTACTTTTGAGAACACATAACATCTTGATTATGCTATTAGTCGACGACTCACCCCAATAGCATTGGAACTAGCCTACGTTTGCAAACTCTCATCAAGACACATATACAATGAATAGGCCTAGAAACGTAAATAAAATCCATAAATCGATTGATTTAAAATCCATAGTCAGGATGGAGCACAAACAAGGAGAAAGAAGGAACAGAACCACACCGCGGTGAGCTGCCAATGAATTTGTGCTTGAACGTCATTAGGTCCATACACGCTATAGGGACCCGCTTCGTCAGCGTTTGCTCGAGAGACATAGCACATTATAGGTCTTGTTATAAGACCGTATAAGGGCTCACATATGCTTATAACACGTTATAGAGCATTAGCCTATACCTGGATGCTTTAAGTAATGTGTTACCAAACGAATGATGCGGCCAAGGGGGCCAATGTTAAATAAAACCATACAATCGTTGTTGTTGGTGGTGATGGTGTGTGTGTGTGTGTGTGTGTGTGTGTGTGTGTGTGTGTGTGTGTGTGTGTGTGTGTGTGTGTGTGTGTGTGTGTGTGTGTGTGTGTGTGTGTGTGTGTTTCAGCATTCATTCATCTGGACATGAGGGGGTGATGTGTGAGTAAAAGTGAGGCAAAGGAAAGCGGAAAATAGGAGTACCGAGTTCAAATAGTCTGCACAGATATAAACTTGGGTTGGACTGTACACAGTGGCTGAAGACCAGTCTACTAGTGGGCAAACTATATGCTATTATAAGCCTACAAAACAAAACAAACCATCTCATGACGTTTAAATGCATCAACATAAGCAACATTTTGAATCATGACCGAATGTTGAGCCAATATTTTATTTAAATTATTATTGTTTTTAAATCAGAAGTAAACATTATTGTACACTATATATATATATATATATATATATGATCAGAGCCTTATATTTAGGTGGTATGGAAACAACCGTTTTGATCAATAAAGCAATTTAAATAGGCTATTGTTATAGGCCTATCCCTCTACACACTTAGAATAAATGGTTCTATATGGAAACCCTATAATGAACCGTTTTTCTAAGAGTGTAGCGCATTTATGGTAGCATATATCCAGACGCCAATGGCTGTTTTGTAGGTTGATTAGGAACCTTCCCAGATCCGTGTAAATATCGTAACATGTTAGCTACATAGTTATATAGGGCATTATTGGATATTAGTCTTATTTTTGTGTATTTGAATAGAAGTAAGTATAAATGTGTATTTTGTGTATTTGAATAGGTTTTACAGTCCACGAACGCCAATTAGATACCTTATTCACAATCAACAGCTAAAATTACTTAACCTTACAGGCTAACTTTCTTTTTCATTACAGTCAAGTTGCTGAAAGCTAATTGAAAATAGTCCTAATAACTAATTAATGATATATATAATCATAAAAAAATATTTCAATAGATAATAACTTAAGGCCTATAAGATCATTTGAAAATAGCCGGGCCGAAATTATGTTGAGTGTAGCTTAACGCTAAAATTGAGATGCTTCATATTTGGGACCCTGAACACAGACCTAAAGATAAAATACTTACATCGTTATTAGACTTGTTTTTCTCTTACTTTTCATTTACTTTGATTCTAGCACGATAACAATTTGAAGCTACGGACCAGTCCCTATGAATTTTAACGGAACTTTAAAAAATATATATATATATTTTTTATTTTACCTTTATTTAACTAGGAAAGTCAGATAAGAACAAATTCTTATTTTCAATTACGGCTTAGGAACAGTGGGTTAACTGCCAGGGGCAAAACGACAGATTTGTACCTTGTCAGCTCAAGGGTTTGAACTTGCAACCATCCGGTTGCTAGTCCAATGCTCTAACCATTAGGCTACCCTACCGCCCCTGGAACTGAATGAACGTTAGGGCCTATAGTGTACCAATTCCAGAAATAGTGCTCTACTTTACTTTAATGTATTTCTTACACACCTGCCCGATGAAAAATCCTTGGCTTACTGCAAAACAAAACACTGAAATAAGAAATTACATTTGACAATCAATTTATTGCAGGATACATGCCACAAACATGCATAAGATGTACACTCATTTACATTGCTCACCACATTTATAATACATAAACGTTTAGAAGATTACTTACGATTCAGCTGACGGTTTGCGCTTAACTCTTCAACGAATGTTTAACTATTCAACCACTATTAATGTGCTTTCATGTCGAAAAAAAAAAATCTTACAAACAAGTCACTGTGACTTCCTTAGACTCAAATCAAACCAAACAGTCCAATAATGAATACCTACTATATTTTAATAATTTAAGACCTAGCCTCCTGTATGTATGTACCCTGTGATGAAACATTCAAAATACACAATGCGTCACAATGTAAATGAGACAAAAATAGCAAATACAGTCACAGTTTCAGTGAAAAAAACAACAACAAAACAAGTCCAATGCTGCCACAGCACTACTTTGAAGAGAGAGGAAAGGGACAATTAAACAAGCATTTGTAAGCATGCTCACGAAAAGGTGAGATTTGAGGTAAGTTCCCGAATTCGGTTTTCCCTGCTCATTTTCTTGAGCTTCATCCTGCGGTTTTGAAACCAGATCTTGACTTGCCTGTCGGTGAGGTTGACGCCTTTACTGATCTCTAGACGGCGCTCTCGAGTCAGGTACATGTTGAATAAAAACTCCTTTTCCAATTCCAGCGTCTGGTGCTTTGTGTAGGGGCATCTTTTCTTCCTGCCGCTTTTTGCAGTCAACCAATTGCTCGTTGGAGGGTCAGTTTTGTTGTCTGAAATGAAATCAAACCAACACATGTTTTAACATGGCAAAATATGGAACTATCACAACTATGTTTTCTTTAGTCACACAGCTCTGATCAGAATGATAGAACGCTTCCGTTATATTGATTTAGTTTTAGCTTGTATGGGTATTATTGGTTAGTAGTCGTAATCTGCTACTACCATGTTGAAATATTACAGGCTGTAAACTCTAACTAACAACACTTGCTCTAAATTACACGAGTTTTTAGACCAAAGTAATATTTGACATGCATATTAGGCATACTGATGAAATCCACTACAATACACGTTTGTTAGAGCCTGCCGGAGTATTTCTGTATTATCATTTCGGAGGAAATTGATAATCACAACACTGAGGATGAAGATACAAAACAGACTACAAGCCTTATGTCTACTAGATGTTAATAATATGGATTACACTTCACTAAATAAATAACATTTTCCCATATAATTCTTACCAAAATATAAAATGGAATATTCTGTTTTGCTACAATCAATAAAGTAACACATACATTATAAATATAGAAAAATATAGAAGAGAATAGACCTCAATGCAAATATGTGCGGGTCGAACAGTTTCCTGTAGCATTTTACTGCAACCTGAGTAAGGCTCTCATTAAACATTACGACTTTAGGGCTGTTTGTGTTTTATATTGGGTTTTATGATGCTGGAGCGTTCATATTACACCATGACACGATTCATCCTTGTATTGTACCTACCTTTCGCTTCCTTCTTTGGCAACTCTGGGCTGGAGACTGAGGCTTCAGTGGAGCAATTCTTCTCCTCTTGCGCGCTCGACTTTGGATCCGGGCTTTCCGCGGGGATGGGTGTCCTGCTTATCTCCCGGTTATGCGGTATATCAGCTGTTTTCTTTTCCACTTCGACAAAGGAAGACAACTGCGGTTTGGGAGTAATTCTGTTGAGCTGCATCAATGTGGTGTTTGGACTCGTCATCTCGTGGCCATAGTCCTGGTGTTTCCCACTCGCGTAAGTTTGGCTCAGTCTGAAATAGCCCGGAACAGGGATCTCGGGGCCATCAACTGAACACGATTCGGGGATTATATTAGAATATACAGGGACATCGGACGAGTTGACCTTTGCTATCTTGTCTGAATACATGCAGTAATTACTCTCCTCCTTAATGTTTTGTGAAAATGTGCAATTGGGCATCTGGTTGGATGGTTGCTCTATTCTGCAAGATCTATTCGGATCTGTCCAGTTATCAATTTGAGGTATGTAAGAGTGGACATTCATGCCCATATTTTGGTGGTTGACGTCCCCTCGTTTACCGAGAGACGGCAGGAGTCCACAGGTTTGCATTCCATAAGTTCCCATTTCTGCACCGGACGGCATGTACATGTTGGTGCTGGAGTAAAAGCTGTCTGTTCTGCAAGCGCCAATCAACGAATCAACTAAAAACGTATTTGCAGCAGGAGAGCTGTTGGGAAAGGACATTTTTGTAGAAGTTTTAAAAAGGAGAGAGATGTCCTTTGTAGGCTGACATATCTAGCACAACAATCTCCGTGTTGCTCAGGATGCCTCTCTACCACATGACAAGCTCACCAATGAAATTTGAAAATGGCCTTGAGACGCAGCCTCTTTTCCCATCACATGGACGAATTGACTCATGGCTGGGAGGCAGACGTGGTCAACAGCGACACCTAGAACACGGACTTGAAATTGATTCCAAGACTGACAAAGGACATCTTGAACATTTAGCCTGTTCTCTTTGCTTGGCATGAAACAAAATCAAAGCTGATGTGCATGGTCTTAACCTGAAAATAATGTACAGTTGCATCAAGCTCCAATGCCCATGCCTTGACAACTTTGAACACCTTTAACACCATTTCAGTTCACGACTAATAGGTAATCTACTCACTTTTACAGGCTATAGAACTACTAAAGCCAATCCTTTGACATGAACTAAAAATAATGACGGTGTAGTGATCAAAATCTGGATAGAAAAATCCATTTTACAGGAGGTAATTAAACAATTACGACCAAAATTAAAAACAAATATGACTATTATAGGCCTATATTTTTTTTTTGTCGTTGAATTCTTAATTAAACAGCGTCTGGTTTAAGTAGGATGTTATTCTCTCAAAATGAAAATGCAAGGAAAGCCTACACAGAGGTGATATCGATTACCCGGTTCAATTTTTTTCAGAACAATTGTAATAGCATTTGAATGCCTGCTCTGGGTATGGCGCACGTAGTTTCTTTGTGACCTATATGACGGAATAGGAAACTAATACATTTTAATAACAATCCACGACAGCTCAACACACACCTTTTCTCAATTCCGCATCTCACATCGGTTTAGCAGGTCCACGTTTTCAAATAGGTAGATGATGTGGTTTTTTTTTTTACCCAGTGAAATAGCAATGAATTCACAAATCAACAAGTATACAGAAACAGATTATTTGCTGAATACGACTACTAATTGTATTTAGAGGACGCCATTATTGACACTCTGAATAGGCCTACCTCAATGAGCCAAGTTTGTGCACGTAGATTCCTAAACAAAATAAATATGGGAGGAAAGTATCAGCCTATAGATTATATCTAATAGGCTATATATTTATTTGTGGCCTATGTACATTTGTTTCATGATGTTTCCTGAAATGTAAGCATCGATTTTTGTAAATGAACCTATGATAGCCTACATACCTGTAAATGAACCCAAATACATTGCATGCACGCGTAAGGGGAGCATTGTTTTTTAAACATGATTTCAACAATGAGAGCGCACATCCAAGGACGTCCAACAACAGCCTAGCCCTACGTCTGAAGCTTAACCTTCAAGGTTGTAGGCCAAAAACAATGCTTCAGGTCAACCCTAATATGAAGATGCTTCAAATGCACGTTTGAGAAATCTAACATGTAAGCTCGATCGAAAGAAAAGTGTGAAAGATGACAATATAAGGAATTAATTACAAGTGCGATATATAGGTGTAGGCTGCTCCAATATATGTCTAAATGAACAATAGCCTCAAATAGAATTTGCTCTCTAAAATATTTTTTAAGTTATAAATGTCCTATACGGATATACATGCCAAATGGTCAATTACGCAAAAAAATGCAGACATACAATATGCTTCTATTAAACATAGAACATGAACAACTCACGTTTTAGGATAAGTTACGAATTCACCACTGTGCCATGTGTTGTTTTTAACTTCAGGAATGCAACATCAAAACCATCCAGGTGTTCTGACCGTGATTATAGGGCATTTAATAATTAAGCAAATCATTCCGTCAACATACAAACCCATGGTCTATTCAACATGGTAGGTTTGCACGTCCCATTTTAAATCATCCTTTTGCCCTATCAGGTAAAATCGGTTGAAATGATTAGACATCATATTTACTAGATAAGGCTTTAACGGCCGTCCAAATCGAAATACCTAGTTTAATGCATCGATAATGCACACGACAATTTCAGTCTAACCAGGGTTGATTGAGGAATCCAGAGAGGTCATGTGCCTTATTCCATCATGTAACAAGGATTTAATTACTTTAGGGTTTCCTTGGAATGGAAACGAAGTTTAACCCAGCATTATTTCAAGTCATGTCCAATATATGCCAGGGTCAAGTTGGCCTTGGTGTCTTCTATAGGCCTACGATATACAAATCCACATAGTTAAAGCTACTGTTTAATCCACTTTTAAAATGGTGGCGTTAGGAACAGTGATATTGACCCTTTGATTGCAATGCATGGAATGCATGAACGAAACAAAGTCTGCTTGGGCTATTGTGTTTTCATTTTATTTTAATTAAGATACGTTTACCAGAAGGAAGTCAAGTCAAAAAAGACAGCCAGATCACCGAACGTATGCTATATTCTATCACCAAACCACAAACAAGAACATTTACAAGCCTTTCAATAATATTCCAGACCACAGCTGTAATTCAACCTATGTGTGTTTTCATGCACAAACTCAGACCGAAACTTGCTACACGTCTGCCCTCGTGTGGTTAGAATAGGAACGAGCAGTCCTGCACATTTGTCTGCATAAATGTTTTCTTCCCCAACTAGGCCTATTTCTTGAACCAAAAACCCAATAAAAATGTTAAATCAAAAGACTGACTGATATGTGTGTGTTTGCGACTTATTTCCTACAGCTAGGAGTACAATTATAATGATCAGATACAGTAACATGTCCAACATGGCATGCCTATTAGACCACCTGGGCCTACATTTTTCTGCGGAAAGAAAATCATTGCGCGATGCTAAAAGTGAAAAAAATCACTGGTCACAGAAATATTTAGGCTTATTTAGGATGACACACTGGTCGACTGGTTCACTTTCAGTACACTGCAGTGCACTGCCTCACTTTGTTAAATTCTAGCACACGAGGGACCTATCCGTGGATTCGAATTAAACCTTTGATTATGACACATGTTTTTGGTTTCAGTGTTGTTACTTAAGCTAAACTATATTATACTCTTGTAAGACTGTAGAAGTCGTGCGTAACTACCACATCAGAAGATTGCGGATGATTTCATGAATATTGCATTAGGCTAAATGTAATGCAACATCTTAATTGGTTAGTATGTATAAGACAGTTATCAACTTCAAACAAGAAACTGTATCCCTGAATCTGCTTACTTTTCATACAGGAAAACTCACTGCTTCGCAGCCATATTGGAATCCTACTGCAATGCAGATATCATTCAGGAGGCGTCGTTTTTCAAGACATCAGCCAAAAGGCGCCAATAGCCTAGTTATTAATAAATAAGTGATAGGTGACGACATTGAAGTTATACGGGAAATTCAAAGGCAGGGAAGAACATTTATTAATTCAATTAACAATAGGCTATTTGATACAAATAATTAAAACAATTATACTAAATACACCACTTTTTTAAAGCTGCCAAATCAAATCATAGGGTTTGGGTTTTCTTCGCTTTTATGTTAAATATGAAAAATAAAAAAATATATACTATAAATGCTTATATAAAGTAATAGATCGTTTTGATCGTGTACATTTTGCGTTCCTTTAAATTCAATAGCCTGACAAGTAAACAGTAGCCTACTGCATTCTTCTAGACTATTTTGGGGTAGGGCCGCATTTGGAGTGGCCAGAGGGTCCAATAGCCCCCAATTTAGACATTTACAGCTAGTTTTTAGTATACTGTCTAGACGGTTCAAGGTTTAGAAAACCGCCTAAGTGTAAGACAAAATAAAGGGAATAAAAGGTCTAGTCTAAACTTTGAAGTTGAAGCAAGTAAGAGGCGCTACTGCTTGGCTATAATAACAGGAAATGCACTGTGTAGTCCTGTGGCCTACTGATATAACTACTAGTGCCAGTGCAATTGGTCATTTACAAATATATCAGATTGCTTTGACAAGAGCATCCCTATAGTACAGTCTGAAAAACCTTGTTGAATTGTATGAAATTATGCATAACTGTTTTTCTATGCCAAATGTGGATCCTGACCAAAGTTATACGAAATTAGTTCGTTGTGATTGCAATTACACGAGGTAACGCATAACTACATTTGCCATGTGTACTTTATTTTGATATCACATAACCACAATATACATCACATGCTTCTACTAAATGCATACATAATTCTACTATTATAAATGACTTATTGTAGCCTACTTGACTGATTAATCTACTCAAAGTACGCGTTGCTTACTGCAATATTTTAAAATCCAAACGCCACCATGTAAACTTAAATAAATAAAAAAGATATGCATAGTCTAGAGATTATAATTAATTAGTATAATGATATACAAATGGACATTATGACGAGGTCTCCTGGAGGATTTCTTCACTAGATTGAATCGTATTTTAAATAACAGGATTCATGTGTTCATTGAGGTAAGTATTTATGTGACAGATGCCAAGAGCCTTGCATAGATAGATCCAGCCTGTTTGCAATGTTCATTATGCTGTGAGGTGTTTCACCTTCTGTTTTTTTGATAGATTATGAGATGTCCCCCAAAAAACTCTTTATTCAATCTGTTGTGAAGCATTTAGCAACTATTGACTCCAAATGCGTAGGGTTCAGAATAAGGGATTCCCAGTGAAATACTGAAGCCGGTCCCGGTTGAGCTTTTTCTCTTTCATTCTTCTGTTCTGGAACCAAATCTTCACCTGTCGATCTGTCAGGTTTAACATCCTTGACAACTGGAGCCGCTTCTCCTTGTTTATGTACACATTGAAAAAGAATTCTCGTTCAAGTTCTCGGATCTGGTATTTGGAGTAGGGGCATCTCTTTTTTCTGGACTTTGAAGAACCTAAACAAAGACCAAACACTTTATTTACTACAAACATGTAGTACAATGTAGTTCAGATCAAAGTTGGCTCAATGCTAGTCAGTAAAGAACATAATTAACAAGTTAGCCGAGTAAAAAGATCATCGTCCCGCATGCATCCACAAACACACAAGCAGATATGCTCGTGCACGCGCGAGTGAGTGCGCGCGCGCACACACACGCACACACTTTGAGTCAATGTCTGTCCTACACGGTTATTCTCTAAATTATAGGTAAACCATTAATGCAGTCAAAGAAAACCTCTTCACATAGCCTAGGCCTGTAGCCTACGTAGGCTATCCTCTATCTCGAATATTGCAGGTTTGCCTACATCTCTGTTTATATCATTATTTTATTACTTTGTAAATGCATTGTCATAAACAAATAGGCCTAATAAACATGTTTGCATTGTAATTTACACCATGCAAGCGAATCAGAGAACTTTAATTAAATCAGAAAACACAACACATCCGAAATATTGCAGTACAGCTCACCTAAACTGCTTTCCCATCGTAAATATTTTAACAACAGAAAAGTAAATCTTATTGGGGTATATAAAACCTTTGCATGCTTATAAAGGGGCACATAAAATCGGACCGACAAAAAAGTAGTGGACTTACTATAACCCCATTTAATGCTTGTACCTACTTGGGCCGTTGTTCTTGTCCCCAGCGCAGTTTGATATCGAATAATCATCTTCGTCTATGTCCTCAGTTGGGTCTCGTATAGACTCCTCAGATGTAGGCCTATCTGAAGTCTGTTTATTACACGCAGCATCTCCGGGGAGACTGGAGTGTGTCTTTTGTTTTGAGTCGTCAGGGTTGGGCTTCTCAGAGTTAACCGTCTCTAAGAACTGATCGAACCCTTGTGGAAGAACCCCATTTCGGCCGACATTTGTGAAGAAATTGCATGGCGAGCTCGTACCGCCGTGATGGCCGTACAAGGAATCATTTTTGAATATCATTTCCGCCCTGTTCGACGACTGGATTAAGTCTCGGTGCATTATCTCGTCCGTTGAGTAGTAAGACGCGTAATTGCCCCTGTAATGCCATTTGTTTGAGTGATCCAGTCCATAGTCTCTGAAAGACACTTCTCGAACAGGTTGGACTTGAGCTATGTTGGAAGAATAAGGAAAATTTATTTGACACGAAGTAGTCTGGGGTAAAAACGAGGAGACTGAAGAAAAATCAGGCGCCGAAACGTAATATGTACAACTCGGTAAATACATATTTGACGCACAGTTGCCACGCTCATCGTACTCCGCCATCTCTCCCCTTCACCCTTTTGCTATAGCGAAATAGAATTGGCAGCTTGAGTGTGTTAAACTTTGTCTATCTATTGCACCATAGGCGCGTGGAAAGGACCCGCGAGGGAGAAAAAATCGGAAACGTAGGCTGACGTGCAATTCATCTTTATCGATTCTCGAGGTAATTGTGTCATGTGATCCGGTTAAGGAATTACCATATATCAATATCAGTCATTAAGAACTGTCTGGAGCAACTCATGTGAGCGCACACGAGAGTTCATTGGTTGCCTGGATTCAGAAGCAACTCATATGTAGATCTGCGCTCGCCCTCCGAAATAGACATTACTAAACAATCCCTGAGATATTTCATCAATGGGTTATTGCAATAGAATTCGAGTTAAAGAATGGCAAACCCATGTATTCCATGCAAGCCCTATATGTGCGCACTATTATGAAAGTAGGACATTTATGCATCATGGTAGTTGAATACACATTAAGAAATACTTGTAGTTGACCTCCCCTTGGAGTCCAAGTTAAAGGGCACAGAATGTTCCCTCGTGCACAGTCTACTTCGCATCGAATACTATACACACAATTTTAACATTAGCCTACAATTACGCACAAGTTACGCGCGTAATAACTTGGACGGATAGATAAAACAAAAGTACATTTTTTAACGCTCGTGCCTCAACAATACAAACAAATACACAAAATGCACCAAAACAAACTTCACAAACCTAATCTCAAATTATATTTCATAATCCAGATAGGATACCAAAAACACAGAAAAGGTGAAAGGTAGAAAAGAAAAACATGAAGAGAACGAAAACAAGAAAGAGAGACATATAAAGACAATTTAATTATAGAGAAAGATTAGGACTAAGTGGGGAAAATATACTTTTCTGATTTCAATATCAACTATATTTTGACTCGCTTCCATTATATTTCCAGGCCCTATATTGTCTCCGAGCATTCATATGTTTTGTATTTTCCGATTTCAGAAACATATCCAGGCCTGAAAAAGTGATACATTGATTTTTTTTACCTGGTATTTCGCCCCAAATCCAGAATCGTTCATTTTCCTCGTACATATGTAATTAGTGGTTATCCGGAAAAGATATTCCAAAACGTAAATTAAAAATAGAAGCGTCATCAGCATGATTGGCTGCAGGAAGGCTTTGCACTGCCAAGTACAAAACATCTCTGCTGGCTTTGACCGTCTGCGGTCTGAGACGATGTGCACCAAGCAATCACCAATAACGTCGGCACTCAAATCATTTTATTGCACAGACAAAAGGAAGTGTTCTAGTTTAAGTGTATCTTGTAGCTGTTGGAGGAAAAACACTATGGTGGGTGGCGATTACTTTGTGCTTTAGACATTTTGAAACCGTAGCCTGAGAAATGTCTAGCCTACTTTCAACAGTATTTTAGAAGATAGTCTACAGGAGTTTCATTTTCAAGTTACACAATTTTTCACTTTACGCATAGAAATACATATTCCTATTAAATAATATAAATAACGTGAAAGGAAAGTAAACAGTATAGCATTCAAATCCCTAACTAATTAGATCTCTAATTATTTGCACGGATAAAAATCTACACAAAAGAATCTACGTTTTTTTCGACAGGCCCAGGTTTATTTTGTAGTTGAACAGGAACACAATACTGAATTATTTTTGGGGGGCACTAAAAGTAACAAGTTATATATTTAGATCCTCAAACACACACGAAAAGCATAGTAGGCTATAGCATATATAAATAACCCCGAGAACAATAATAACACATGATGTTTGAGCGTTGCTGTTTGGACTGAAAAACTTGGCCCAAATGCAAATGTTTTTACAATGACACGTTTTCCATTCAGTCTCCCGGAATGCTCGTGTTATTTTTCTATATATTGTACTACAGTGAATTATCATTATTTCTATTAATCTTCCAGTGAAAAATAAACCGTGAAAAACACACGAGTTAATACAATGTTAAAAAGTAATTACGCACAAATTACCCAGAAAGAATTTCCAAAAACTGGGAGCTTCACAAAGATGAGAGAGTACTGTACATGCTACCCATGTACTAACTATATCAAAACAACATTATCTAGTCCTATACTACCAACAGTAGCATAATGCAAAAGAGATTGCTTTGGCAATGAATACAGGTTGGTTGACAACGCAACAATGAGTAACCTGCCCTTGTAGACAAAATGGGCGATTTGGGCCTTGTTTTCACGCCCGTCTCATGCGGATGTGTCATCAAATAGATAGAGTCCTTCTTGCAAATACCACGTCTTTAAACACACAAAAACAAAAATCATTTGATTGTTGTTGTTTTCATGCCAAAATGAGTTTGAGTGCGTATTTTGCAACGCAAGATTACACACTAACTTGACCTTAACTTTGTTTTGGCGCCCTCCTATTTTGAGAGCATGAGCAGACGTCATCTGGCATAAGAATACCTTGCTGGACCAAAAAGCCACCCCATTCCCCTTTGATCGCATTAAAACAATGGGATTGTAAACTAGCAAATATGATTTCAGAGTCATAAGGTAAATAACGGAACATTAACAACAAATGTTTAGCTATGGGCCATTCTGAAGCATTTCAATGCTAGATTGTTTATAACAGTTAGGCCTATAGCCTCCTGCGTCCCTGATAGCCAACTAGAGATGACAATATATCCAGTGATGTAAAGCACTCAAGTAAAAATACTTTAAAGTACTACTTAAGTAGTTTTGGGAGGTATCTTTACTTTACTATTTATATTTTTAACAACTTTTACTCCGCTACATTCCTAAAAAACTGATGTAGGTTTTACTCCATACATTTTCCCCGACACTCAAAAGCAGTCCTTACATTTCGAATGCTTTGAAGGATCTGATATGGCAGACTCTTTGAAAACAAATGCTTAATTTGTAGATGAGGTCTGCGTTTTGAAGTGTGCCCCTGGCTACAAGTAAATTAGAAAAACAAGAAAATCGTCCCATCTGGTTTCCTTAATATAAGGAATTTGAAATTATTTATTCTTTTACTTTTGATAGTTAAGTATATTTGAGCAATTTCATTTACTTTTTATACTTAAGTAGGCTATATTTAAAACCAAATAGTCTACTTTTAGAATTTTACTCAAGTAGTATTTTACTGGGGGACTTTCACTTGGGTCATTTTCTGTTGAGGTATCTTTTACTTTTAATCAAGTGGTATTTTTTCCACCACTGAATATATCCTACAAGTTACTCCCTCGAAAACCCCAAAACCATTTATACATTTAACAATCAATTAATTCGTGTAAGGTAGGCTATTAAATTGAATATTTACAAGCAAACAAAGCGGTAAAGGTCATAGGCTAAGGAGTGAGAGCGATCATATTCAGTAAGTAGTCAATTCCTGTAGGTCTGTTTCGGGAATAGCCTAGCCTATATGTGTCGATGTGCCGCTTGAATAAATAGATAATACAAACATGTAATCGTAGCAGTAGGTACTGCGGTATACTAAGTGGAATCCACATAGGCCTAACTATGCAGTAAACGATACCCTACGTGTACGTGCTGGACAGATATGATGAAATTGCACCACAAGTGTTATAGTGGCATTTTGAGCAATGCATGTAGCCTCAAATGTCAACACAAATGTGCACATGTACCTGCATATACATGTACACCAAGTCGTCATGGAATTGTATGCGTCGATACTAATATCACACGTGATATGTGCCAGTAAACTGTTCTAATGATTCATAAACTGGACCCCCAATGCAGTTATAGGCCTACAGAGAATACTAGAGCCACCCAAGTGCCTTGAATGCAGCAGAAAAATGGAGGCTGCGTTATGCACCATTACGCAAACTCGAACACACCAAAAAAATAAGACAAAAACACATTTATTGTGTTGAATTAGATAGACATGCAAACACATTTAAAAAATAATAATAATCCAAAACACATTTCATGGTTCATTTTTCCAACGACAAAAACACGAACTTGAGCTTGGACGAGCAATTGTGAAGGCCTCGTAGAAGGACTGATCACAGATATGAGCAATATACATTTCTAACCGTATAATCATTGTGTATTTCGTCAACACAATAAGCCTACATAACTTATACATGTATTAAGATTCAATTATAAATAACATTCGTAGCCCAGAAACAAATTTTAAAAATGAACGCTTGCATAGCCTGCCTATATTAAAAACAATCATCCATTGACATTGCCATACCTTATTATACGCTCAGATATAGTGTGTGAGTCGTTGAATAAAATCATTAGGCCAAGAGGTATCCTATTGACCTAAATCGCATGCTTTACAAACACTCAAACACAAGTTCAATTACGTGACTTTCAGAAAATAAATAATGCTTTCTTCATCACCAACTACCTAATAATACAAGGCCAATATTAACAACAACTCACAAGCTCAGTTGTTTGTATAACCATCCAAAATATACAATAAATCGTTCTTAAAATTAAAATAAATGATAGGCCTATAACTATTATTGCCAAGATCAGTGGCTCAGGATTGAAGTGGCTGCGCTTGTCTGAACCGAAGCCACACGAGGTCATTATTAAGACCTAAGGCTCTCAGTACATGGAAAATGCATGGTCACGCATCATCAGCCTCTTCTTTTTCATTCTGCGGTTCTGAAACCATATTTTGACTTGTTGATCACTCAAGTCCAGTCTTTCAGAGAGTTCCTTCCTTTTTTGCCTGTTTATGAACTCGTTCATCATATATTCGTTCTCAAGTTCAGCAAGCTGTGGCTTTGTGTATGGTTTTCTCTTCTTTCTGGGTTTCACTTGTGAAGAGCACCAGGGTGCATCTGGAGAAAGATAAAAAACAGTCCTTAGCAACTTGTGGATACACTTGTGGATCTCCCACACTTGGTAAAAAAAAAACTAAATTATATTTTCGAGAATCCAGAAGCATGTAGGATTGGTCTGCAATTATCATTGTGTAAACATCAAATGTAACAAAACAAGAACTATGATTTGGAGGTGAAATAAGTAGTCTCGACATACAGTTTAGAAACCGTTAAAAGTATCTTACCAAGAGAAAATGACGCCCTGGCACCTGCATTACTTGAAGATGGTTGAATTGTGGGAATTGAATGGGCCGACTGCTTGAAGCCGGCGGCACTTGCCTGGTTGGTGGGATTCAGTTCGTGTTGTGCCCCGGAATTATGTGACCGTCTATCCAAGTTCGAAAATTCATATTTTGAGCTACCGAAATTGATAACTCCATGTTCACCAGAAAAGGCCTGCGCATGTCTAGCAGGTTCTTCTGGCTTGTGGTTTACATCCTGAAAGTAGTATTTATTGGACTCGTCAAGTGGTCCCTTGTTGTGGTTGTTGGGATTAGTATTTACAGGGACTGAATTTGATAGAAACGGCGGAGAGTAGCCACTGAAGGCGCGGCTCTGAGGCGGAGATGTGCACGAACTTGGGGAAGTCCACGGGAGCGAGCACACCTCTCGCCTGTTGTAGGAAATCTGATGCAGCCCAGAGAGATGAGCTCCATTGCCCCGCAGGTTGGAAAAATATAACGACTCCGGGGTAGGAAAATTCAACAAAGAACCAACATAGCCAGAATTCAGAAGATTGCGCTCACACATTTCCATGGAGCTCTCTCAAACGCTTCTTACAACCCTTTTTAGAGACTCCTAATGAATAAAGGGAAGGTAATTGTTGATTTGCTCATACAGTGTCACGTGATATGCAAAACATGTTGTTCAGTCCCACCCTTGGCCTTAATACTGCAAGGCAAGATATTCCATAAGGTAATGTTATGCAAGAGTAAAATAAAAAATACATAGCCTATATGAGAAATACAAATGGGAGTGTTATTCTCGTAGGGAAATTATATACAGTATCGTCAAATGGAAAGGTGTTGGTTAGATGGCTCTATCAAAATCAAAGAGATCGTTTCCAATGCCAATATATTATTATAAGGTAATGTTGCTAGGTTGCTAAACTATGATGATACTGATTATTGTTATAATTGAAAAACAATTGGCTATATGTTCAATGCAAGACAATGTAATTTACGCAAAACATGCTCAAGTTGAGAGATGATATAGCTAGCTAGGCTGGTCTATGTGAAGTGACTAAGATTTAGCTACAATTACAAGGCAGCAGTGTAAACAAAAACGTTCGATAAAATAACCAAGATTAACATAGACATATGGATACTTTTCTGTGAAGGCTATTCCTAAAACGATCTATAGGGCTCACAAGTCATTGACGATTGACAGACAGGTACGGCTGCTACAAGTCCAATAACCACCACTATATTATAGCCTATGCGGTATTATTTTTTTCATACAATCTCAAAGCCATAATACCAATTCTACTAACGAACGATTCTTCCCCTGTTCACAATTCATGGATATAGGTCTACACATACCACTCTATAGTTTAGTAACAGTTTAGTGTATTGCAAAGTAACACACAAAAAATAGGCCTGCAATGGTTCAAACAAAACTGTAGCCTCGCATAGGCCTACCTTTAAATGAATTGCTTCTGAGAAGACCATAGTATAATAAGGAACGAATAACTATATTGGAAATAATAATAGATAGCCTACTATAGTCTTATTTAGCCTACCCTTTGTGCCATCTGAAAAATACAAATTATTTTTGGGCCTATACGCTATGATTCATTTTTTATAAATGAAAAATTATATGAACGGATTTTTTGTTCAAACTTTCAGGCTATTATCTCTTGACATATAGGCTACAGTAAAGACATTTCCCCTTTTTGTACTTTTAATTTACAACCCTGGTTATACATATGTAAGCAACTGGATTAGACTAGACTACATAAATATATATTGTTATCAATTTCACAAGATAAATGACTAGCTTCCCGATTCCTATAATATCGATATTAGCATAGCATACTCTAAACTGTTGTTTTCATACTGGCCCTTGACACATATCTAGATCAGTCATCTTACCTAGGCTAACTAATACTTATCCTTTAGTTTTCCCAGCAAAGCTAGACAGTCAGGATCTTCGGACTCGAGAAATGACATTTGTAAACGCTCCGTCTCCGGAAAGAAAGGCGACAGCGTGGCCTCCCATCTTTTACGAGTCTAGTAAATTTAAGAATACCCTAAAACGACATTCTTTTTAGCCACTCATAGAAACTAAGGACCAAAATATGTTGTACGCATATTGCAAAAAAACAACGTTTTACTGAAAGCGTTTAATATTGGTATAGTTCAAGGTCAATGTCCAGAGAGCTCAGATTAAGCAAAAACAAGTCCAAGTGCATGTTTGGTGTAGTTTCTTGGCAGAGGCGATTGTTCGCGGATTTACAACAAAGAATCGTCTCTGATGTCCTTTCTTGAAAGATAATGCATGCAACTTTTCATGTGGGTGGATCACTCCGTAAGATAATAGCCAACAGCACTAAACACTTCAGTTCAGACGTATGTTTTATATGAACTCTCGTCGTTTTCTGTGCCTCCGTGGGTGGGTGAATGTTCAACTCACACCAAATGGTAGGTTGTTATATTTTCATTAAAAATGTCCCCAAACCGACTATGATTTTTCAGCATATAGAATATAACGATTTTCAATGAACTTGTTAATTTTATTCGCAATAAAATTGTTTTTCAATTCAGTTTTTTGTTTTAAAGAAAATCCCTCTGGTGGAGAAATTGCGTGATGAAACCAGTAGATGGCGAAACGAGTCCATGAATAGTTGCAATTGTATCGTTCATTCCTTTGAGTGAGAGCATAGTATTTACAATAGGTCAGAATGAAAATGTATATAAAATTGTCATAAACAATGATCATGAAAATGTTTTGATTGATTGATAAATGCTATTGATATAGACCTTAAGCCTACCTATTGATAAACACCCGCAGTTCTCGTGGAATTATGGAATTGGTTCCCTCGCGATGGCCTACATACCGATATGACTTTCTCTTAGACCCTATATAGTAGCCGATGTGTAATTAGTAAGACCTGATTGTAAACATTCAGCTAATTCTGCGTGGTGGAAATGTCTCTTTTGAGTTGAATGTTTGCTTTATATCCGTTACACAACAAATAAAATATTACTATATATTTGAAATGATATGATCAAAGGGGCCTAATCGCACAACTTTCAGTAGGCTTACGTGCAAGTATATAGGCCTATAGGACTGCATACCCTCACAGCCACATAGCTAAAATTGGAATGTTGTTAGACCATATATATGACAAGCACACTTAGTGTTTAAGAACGGACTTGATACGTCTTAGAAATATGAGGGAAAAAAACAATGATTGTCGGGAAATTATTATATTTTATTCACCCAATCATACCTAATTCACCATTTTCTTTGGCAAACATATTTTTACCTGATCAACACAAAATACGTAACTTTTTCGAATAAGCTTTGACCTTGAAACAAATGTTTCCATAACGGAGATTCTCCATTGAGACTGCTTATTAGTCCAGGACTAGCACTGTCAATGGAGAATCTACATTGAGAATCAATGTCAATAGAGATTCTACATTAAGAATGTTTTTTTGTTGTCCAGGACTAGGCTTAACCTTTGTCTGGGGAAACGGACCCCAAATGTAGACCAATCTTTAAAATACATCTAGGAGATTTTATATTCTTACAATATACTTGGAATTTGACCTACATAACCCAACCCTATAATTTCAACAACAAAAGTTTAAGTAAAGAGCAGGATTTTTTTTTCTTTCAGAATTGTACAAATACAATTTCAACATCAGAATATATGATTTAATATAGCTCTAAACAATTGACAGCAGCTTAGTCTATCAGTCAGCACACATTATAACACATGAATATAAATATTTACCTAAATATTGTGAGACTAATACCTGAGACAATTCAGCATTTCATAAATGGTGAAATTAAAAAATCAAGAGAAAGTTTCAAGGTCTCTATCTTTTGACATAAGCTTCTTGTTTTTGACACGACGATTTTGAAACCATATTGTTACTTGTCTCTCAGACAAGTTGGTGGAAGAAGCTATCCGTTGTCTTTTCTCCTTGGTAATAAACTTGCAAATGGTGTACTCTCGTTCAAGTTCCTTGAGCTGTAGTTTCGTGTAGGGCACCCGTTTCTTCCTCCCACGTAAGTATGAAGTGCAGACATCTGGCTGGTTCATTACTGCTTCCTCTACAAGTATGGAACAAGAAGACAGTTCATGTTTCGAGAAGAGGAAAACAAATTACCACTAAATGTAATTTACAGTTAATAGTGTGGTCTTTATGTGTAGGACATTCACTGACAAAAACAAAAAAACATAGGCTACGTGAAGACTTTGTTAATTATTCTTCTGGATTCCTCGGTTGGGTTAAACTGATCAAGTCAATTAAAAACAGACTAAAATGCAAGTGGGTGAAGTAATAGTTTAAAAAAAAAGAGGTTAGAATATATATAACCTACCTGTGAGGAATGACTTCCAGAATTGCGAGCCCTGCTTCTGTTCTCTGGCATAATACAGTGGATTGCTCCAACTATTAGCCCAGTTCAATTGCTGATAGGCCTCATGCCTCGGATCTCCAGGACCAGCCCTTGTTACAACAGGTACATCAATGTATCCAGGGATTCTTGGGTAAAGACCTTGGTAAACATTTCCAAAGTCTCTCAGTCTGGACTGCATTTCACTGCAGTGTATGTTGGAACTTGAAACCCCTGAGAAATGCATTGGTTTATCTGATGAGTGTCCAGATAGAGACGCCTGAGAAGTAGGTTTCATCACACCCCGTTGGAATAGATTGCTGTCAGGGATTGTGCAACCATAACAACTGCTCCCCAAATGACAGTCAAATGTGAGTGACGCATTTGTGGCTACTGTAGAAAGAGGTGAATATGGTTTAAGAGATTCTAAGCCAAAAGAGTTTGGTTTGTCCGAAATTGTGTATACCATTACTCCTGGTACAGACCGGCTTGGGTTAGTCCTGGGAGCAGTGGAATAAAAATTTCTGCGATGGACAGAAGTGATATTATCTCCCAAGCCCTCCATTTCAGTTTGACGAACTGCCAATGCAACTTTTCTCGGTGAAAACTTCACATAGTCCCCTCAGATCCAGAACGTATTGCTTTGCAGTGCATGAATGCAAAGCAAGGATGAATACAAATAACCCTTTCGGTTTTTTTTGTTGCCTGACTGATTACAGAACTGTGACAACTAAATGTGGTTGGTCGGTTGCTTTCACGTGACATGCAAATATATATGGCTCATGGCTCTTCTGAGTACTAGGCTATTGTGGTTTTGTTTTGGACAAGAATATTTGTAAAATATTGGAGAATGTTAAACATTTAACAGCATACGCAGGATTCCAAAATGATCAATGAAAGAAAAAAACGTCAATACACTTGAATATCAAATAGGCAATGCTTATAGCGTAAAAAAATATTCTTAACGACGGTTTTGTTAACAACTATAACAATAGCCAATGTGTTTGTATCAATGTCAGCTTTTATTTCACTGAAAATATAGGCCTACAATTCCATTTATAATGTTATCGTTGCCAACTCCTGAAAATTTCCCACGGGTGAACCAATCCAATCATTTTCACGGGTGAAATAAATCCTACATTGAACAAAAGAACAAAACCAGAACAGAAAAAATAGACATTATTATCTGACAACGTATATCTGTATACCTATGCCCACTTGTTAAACATGCAGGGAGGAGTCTATATTTGAAAACTGTTGCAGGCTTTGTATTGACTTCCTTAGTTATTCTTGAAATGTTTATATCAACATATTTGCATGTAATTATAATGAGAAACGTCACTAAGGTATATTCAAAATAATTCCATAATTTAGCAATATATGCCTTAACACCTTTTTAACTTCGTGTTAAATACAATTAATGATTGTTATAGGCTACAATGATCACAATATAGGCCTTCACATTTTTACGACTAATAATATATGTTTAACATAAAGTGGCTATTGGATATAGTTTTCTTTCGTTGGGGGTAGTTTTGTCCTACTCCACAAACCATGGTGCCAACATTTGATTGAAATAGGAGTCTAACAAGAATATAAGTCTACCACTCCTCTATAAATAGGCCCATATTCTAAAATTGTAGTAATATAATCATGTCATTTCAACAATTATTGGATCCTTATACAAACCTTGACATCCATGTCACTATATAATGAATAATCAGCAAATAATTTAAATTAAGTCTTAGAAATGAATTTAGGCAATATACAATTTCAGTAGAAACCAGTACCCTAGGCCTAAGTCTGCTCTAGTTTACCCCATATAGTAAATAGTCAGTAAAGACACCCAACTGATTCAAAAGCCTATTGACAAATTAGCACAAAATGGAAACGCTATTGCACTTGAACATCACTCTTGAACTTGCTGTCTGGACGTAACAATGTAGGCCTGATGGTAGACATTTCCCCCATCTAAAAGCCTGTGGACACACAAAGTTGCATATTTCAAATAAAGTACATTCTTAGAAAAAAAAAGGTTATTTGGGGTTATATATAGAACCTTTCGGTTATTTTGACGAGATGAAAGACCCCTTTACTAAAAAAGGTTATATATATTAACCTGAAAGCAAAGAAGCTTGAGGGTTTCATCCCTTTCCCAGAGTGTAATGTGGATTTTAGCCAACAACAGAAAACAAAAGCTAACACAGTCATATCAAACTCTGAAATGACAGCTAATTAGCTGCCTTTTCACTTGTTTTAGTGTTGTTGTTGTTTTGCATTGACAGGTATATCCATATTGATGATGCTGCTGCGTGATTTCTCCTGGTCAGAAAACAGGCAGGGGGAGATCGAAATCATATTTTGCAACATTGTTGCCGAGGTCTAAGTGGCAGACAGCAAGGTGCATACAAACCTCTGCTGTTGCAAACTAAATGCTACACAGAAGCAAGAGAAAATAATGCTTTTAATAAAAGTATACACTCTTAGATTAAAACAAAAATAATGGCGTTCTATATAGGCATCAACGGCCATTCCAGCATGAAGACGCAAGAGCAAGGTTGTTGCAAATACCCTAGCAATATGCACGTCATTTTTACATTTCTTAAGTTAAGCAAAGTTGATTATTTAATTGAAACACATTGGGCCATAATCATATAATGAACTAAAGGCTAGGTAGATAAGGTTATTTCAGAATCAGCTGACGCTAGACAGGAAAACGTTTATGGGATAGGCTTCTTTAATTAGCCACTTTAGAAGATAGCTAAGCTAGCTAACTATTACAAATAAATGTACATGTTTGTTATTGAATATGCCAAATAGA
This sequence comes from Oncorhynchus keta, assembly GCF_023373465.1. Lineage (NCBI taxonomy): Eukaryota > Metazoa > Chordata > Actinopteri > Salmoniformes > Salmonidae > Oncorhynchus > Oncorhynchus keta. The sequence goes on from NC_068454.1 coordinate 37,255,709, forward strand.
GCTATTGACTATAGCATGACATTATCAATGATCTAATTGTTACTTTATTTCAGTATTTCAGTGTTGAGCCAGATGAGGGAACTATGTTTCATGAAGGCATTATTGTTGCTGACCTCTGTTGCTGACCTCTGTTGAACGCATGTGGTGGGCAATGGGCTGACTGAAAGGAGGTACGTAGCTATCTGAATTATTTATAGTAAATTATTTAGAATAAGTCTTGGTGATTCAATTGCCTAGTTAATCATTAGCCTACATTACTTTTAAAATAGTATCTATGTTTTGCTGTCTGACAGTAACCCACCTATCAGAGACAGAGGATCTCTCTTTCTGCGGCTGCTGACAACAACTGCATGTAAATTGTTCTTCTACATCCTAATAATTATACTGTATCTGCGTAGCATTTTGTCTTCATTTTAGCAGATGAACACATGATTTTGCTCATTTTTTCTTCTTAGGAACCAGCCAGGCAACAACTCATAAGCTACTGTAGGCCTACTGTTCCGTAAAGAAGTCTGTCAGAGTTGGTACCAAGATTGACATAGGTTATCATTCAAACAAAGATCCCTCCCTGGCCATCAGTGAATATTTCCAAACTACAGTATGTTTGCATAGATGAGGTAAAGATGTCAATGGAACTCGACCAAAACAATGGAAATGCCATTTAAACGCATTTGGGAAAGATGCTGTGGGGGAAAGATCCAACATCTCCTCATTTCCCCCCAGGGGCATCATGCATACCAAAAATCTGAGTGGGCACAAAGTACTTGAAGATGACTGGGGGGTGGTCAGTAGGGGGGCTACACCCCCGGTCCGTAAATTTGAGAATTTTGAATTTTTCAAAGACCTGAAACAGCTTCTTCCTGCAATCTAGAGTCATACTCATTCGATTTAATTCTATGTAAAAACATTTTTTTTCTGCATATCTCTGCATACCTCTTGAGCTGTCTGTGTCCTCCTGACTGGTGTTTTTTTTTTAATAAACTAAATATGCTTCGCTGCATCTCTGCTGAAATCTGGGTAAAAGATTGAAAGGAATGTGAGTCTTATTCAGTACATTTAATTTTCTAAAGTCTACCAACCTTGCCAGCAGGCATGCCAGCTAAGATAGAGTAGCTAGCTTGTCTAACTAACTTGATTGATAGCCTGAAATGGCTTTTTGACAACTAATTATAGGGTTGGGAGATTGGGAACCTATCTTGACTAGCTAAAGCCAACTTCATAAAATTGCTAAGTGGCTAGTAGTATTCCAAACAGATATTGGTTATTATTATTATTTTAACAGGACAAATCTGAGGGGACAAGTGCCCCTGTGCCCCCTATGGGCATGACACCTCTGTTGTCCCCCATCAAATTTTGTCTACTATTATTTATATGTGTATTCAACACTATGTTGAGGTAAAATATCTGAGTATAATGCTTGAGTGGATGTCAGTCCCAATACACATTCATGTCTTTTACAAAGGGAAACCCAGCCTCTAGCTGCCCAGTGACGCAAGCTAAATGCCTTCTATGCTCTCTGCGAGGCAAGCAACACTGACCTATGCATGAGAGCACCAGCTGTTCCAGATAACTGTGATCACACTCTCCATAGCCGATGTGAGTAAGATTTTTAAACAGGTTAACATTCACAAGGTCACAAGGCCATACGGATTACCAGGATACATACTCAGACTATGCGTTGACCAGCTGGCAAGTGTCTTCATTTTCAACCTCTTCCTGACCCAGTCTGTAATACCTACACCATAGTCCCTGTGCCCAAGAAAGCCAAGGTAACCTGTCTAAATGACTATTGCCCCATAGCACTCACATCTGTAGTCATAAAATTATTTGAAAGGCTGGTCATGGCTCACATCAACACCATCATCCCAGACACCCTGGATCCACTGCAATTCATATACCGCCTCAACAGTTCCACAGATGATGCAATCTCTATTGAACTCAGCGTTCAACACCATAGTGCCTTCCAAGCTCATCACCAAGCTAAGGAACCTGGGATTAAACAGCTCCCTCTGCAACTGGATCATGAACTTCCTGACCGGCCACCCCCAGGTGGTGAGTGCAGGCAATAACACATCTGCCACGCTGTCTTATCACAGGCAACAATTAGACAGCCTACAGGGAGGAGGTCATAGACCTGGCAGTGTGATGCCAGGACAACAACCTCTCCCTCAACGTTAGCAAGACAAAGGAGCTGATACTGGATTACAGGAAATGGAGGGCCAAGCACGCCTCCAATCACATTGATTGGGCTGTAGTGGAGCAGGTTGAGAGCTCCTTGTGTCCACATCACATGGTCCAAACACAACAACACAGTCATGAAAAGGGCACGACAAGACCTCTTCCCTCTCAGGAGGCTGTAAAGATTTGGCATGGGCCCTCAGATCCTCAAAAAGTTCTACAGCTGCACCATGCACTTGACTGGCTGCATAACCACTTGATATGGCAACTGCTTGGTATCCAACCACAAGGCGCTACAGAGGGTAGTATGTACGGCCCAGTACATCATTGAGGCCAAGCTCCCTGCCAACCACAACCTCGATACCAGATGGTGTCAGAGGAAGGAACTAAAATGGTCAATGACTCCAGTCACCCAAGTCATAGACTGTTCTCTCTGCTACCGCACAGTAAGTGGTACTGGAGCACCAAATCTCGGACCAAAATGCTCCTGAACAGCTTCTAACCCGAAGCCATAAGACTGCTGAACAGTTAATCAAATGACTACCCGGACTATTTGCATTGACCCCCTTATTTATTTTGAGCAGACTCTCTTGCACTGGTTCTATGCAGATTCACTCTACCCACACACTCACACATACTACACTGACACTCTAATACATAAACACACTCACTCACTCACTCACTCACTCACTCACTCACTCACTCACTCACTCTGCATTGTTGGGAAAGGGCTCGTAGGTAAGCGTTTCACAATAAAGTCTACACCTATTGTATTCGGTGCATGTGGCAAATTAAAATATATTCGATTTGATGTCATCATCGCCAATTAACTGCATTACAGTTAAAAACGACTGACTACCACCACCGATTTCTGTAAGTGTGTATTCATGGAAGCCGAGGGAAGTCAGGCTTCCCCAAAACATGGACCAATACAAACATACAAAAATAATGTTTTGTCTCTCTGTGTTTCATATTTTTCCTTCAATTTGCTAGAGGCTGAATGTATCTCACAGGAGAAAGCATCTGAGCCAGCGAAACAGTGCCCCTCTGTCTCTCTATGTGTAGGCCATCTATCTGATGTTGTCTGGTCCAAACGAGTATGACATTCTTGCCGTCCGCAGCATTGAAGGCAAGGGAAGCAAGTGAGCATCTGGTCTCCCTTAATTAACAAAAAATATATAAAAAATTTGACAATCAGCGTTGAGCTAAACTTAGCGAGCTCAGCTATGAATGGTCCTGGCGCACCAAAAAAAAGTGTCAAGGGAAGCAAACGTGGATGTGGCGTCACTCCTATCAAATCCCATTGAGAGCATAAATCATTCACAGAAAAACTTGAACTGTTGCATCTCATGGTGTTGTTCTCCTCCGTTGGCTAGCTAGCCAGCTAGCTAAAATTAGCCCTTTCCTAAATTAGCCATGGATGGGGATAGTGATTTGGATAGTGGTTTTACTTAATTGTCCATACTGGTCAATGATTATAATGTTGATTCTGATCCAACCATTAAGAGGTTAATTCATACATTGTTGTACCTCTGGCATGAGAGGATGGAAGTTCAATATGTAGCTAGATGTAGAAGGCTAATGCTAACTATTAATGTTGCCCATGAATGGAAGTTAGGCTAGCGAGTAAGAATTTTAGCTAGGTAGCCTAGGACAACAAAAAATACAAGCGTGTACTGTATGACAGAGTGATAAACAGCTTCATAAACATGAAAGAGAGGAGGATGACATTGGCGTTTCTCTGCATGTAGGGTTAGACAACATGTTGTTCTACTTGCACGAACGCGCACGCACACACACGCATGCACACAGAAATCAGAACCATGGACAACCACATCATATTTAGCTTAGCTTACGTTGATTGGACTAAATTGTATTGGGTATGTTTTAGATGTCACTGTATTCGACTAAGCATGATTTTGAAATGTTGAAGTTGAAATGGTGCAGGAATAGTGGAGGCAGCTTCTGTTTTCTTTGCCACTTGCGGTAACTCTGTGGTTCTAAATCAATAGTCGTTTAGTGGTCCAAAAACGTCTGAAAAATGTACTTGCTTGACCATGCTGTAGGTCATGTACAGTCTGTTATTGTACATGTAATATGCTTTGTGGACTTCACTGGACAATGGTTGCTATCGTTTTTTTTTTATAAAACAAGGGTGCCACTGTGTCGTCTTATTGTCTCGGCCTTTAGGCCTATAAATCACAATCGCAAGGCATATGAATTAACAGGTTATAGGGCAAACAACGCAATTATCACAACACAAGTGGTTTTACCTCTATGGTTAAAACACTTCTAAGCCTATATTCCGTCACTATAAGGAAACTGGGCCCAGCCTTCGCCACTCATATGAAACACTGAAAACGGATCTGCTCCTAGTGAGATATTACAACCTGTAGCTGCAAATATGGAGGCGGCTTATTATGCTAACCCAATAATAATACACTAGGCTAAATCACAGATTGCGCACGTCATTGCCCAAATCTTGTCACACATCATTAAACCTATTACAGACAGTACCCTCGTGGAAAAATACAACGCAATATGATTTCAATATGATTTAAATATAGGCCATGTACTTATATTTTAAAGCAGTCATCTAATTTTTCATTTGAAACATATTTTTATCTTTCACTTGTTTGTAACAATTGCAAATACTGTGGCAACTTTGTATTTGTAGTCAACTTCGTTCTAAAGTTATCCGCGGTCACAGTCAGACAGATTGCCTACCTAGCCTAAACATGTTGATTCTATGTTTAGCGTTGTTCGTGTATGAATAAAGTGACGCAGAAAGGCAAAAAAAAACATAAAACGATGCATTTTGGCTGCTCTTACAATCAGTCTGGTTCACTCGTAGATGTGCGACTACTAAAGATACACCGTAATATGGTTCTTAGGCTGATTTTAACGCTTCAAAGGTTCTGTGAAACGAGGCCCAGATTTGTTGAATGTGCGTTATCCCGCCTTCCTTTTTCAATCCCACGGGTCTGCGTTCCATTGATCTCTTTACCGCATCTATATAATTACAATCTCTAAACTATGCTGGTATTATTTTGTCCATAATTGAATTGTTTAATATATTGTAGGCTATTCTTAGCTATAAATATTACTCTTCATTAGAAGTCACAATTCATGAATGGCACCATACATGATTCTATCTGGAACCAATGTTGGTTCTATCTGGAACCATTGTTGGTTCAGTGAAGAAGGATCCCTAGGGTTCTGATCAAAGAACGATATACAAGAGTCCTACATAGAACTTTTAACGGTTTCATATCTAAAACAAGTGATATAACCCTTTTTGGTTCAATATGGAAGCGTTTTTTCTAAGAGTGTAAGGAAAGGTCTGAAACAGGAATCATGCAACACACATCGTAGCTGGACTTCAAAAGTGAAGACGGTTATAGTTCTTTCATATATTCCGTGGTTCTGAAGGCAACAACAGTGTCACAAACATAATATACGTGTCTATGAATATTCAAAACTAGTTGAATTCCTAACCGGTCAACTCAGTCAATGTCGAATTTGAGCTTTGGCTGTGAGTCTCCCGTTTTGGGCACAGTGGTTGCGTTCTGTTAAGCTAATGAATAGGAGACGACTAAACCTTCAACCACACAGACCCCGCTCGGGTGGTAGCCTGCAATGGTATAAAGTCATCACTAGATGGCTCTATCCGTTTGCATGTAAAAGGAATTCCTAAATTGTGGAGATCAGACTGAATATCCACCCAAGTCAAAAGCCAGTTCTAGCGTGTTAGCCACACCTGGCATTAAACGACTTCATTAACTGACTTTCCTTGTTAAATAAAGGTTAAAAAATGTTTTTTTAAAGTATAACTGTTATGATGTCCTTGAAGTTAGGTGGACAAACTCTGCTGTCTCACTTCTCTCAAGTTTTACGAGACACCCGTTTGAGTAGAAGTCAAAACGTTGGTTGGAAAGCACAATTCGAAGTCATTAAGGACAAATTATTATTTTCAATGAAGGCCAAGGAACAGTGGGTTGTCAGCTCGGGGGTTTGAACTTGCAACCTCCCGGTCACTAGTCCAACGGTCTAACTACTAGGCTACCCTGACGCCCCACTTGATGAAGAGCTTTGTGAATAGATGTCCTTACTTTAAGTTAATTAAATAGGTGTAAAATAAAAAAGATAACGGTGAATTATTCCAATGATAGCACCTATTAGCATGGCGGCTAATGCATCTAGGCCTACAATAAATCTGACAGAGTATATATTTAGATATAAATATGGCTCTGGTCTGACAAATTAAAACATTACAGATTGTATAACCACATCATAATATGAATCAACCAATAATTATACTATTTGTTTCATTGTAGGAAATTTCATAAATAAATAATTGTTACATTTGAGTATTGTTACAATACTCTATACGGCTTTTACTAACAAACAGCTAACCTATTTCAGGTGACATACTAGTCTATTCATGGATCGTAAATGAAAAACACGAAGGCTACATGGCTTTTATACTGACAAAATGACAGCTATATCAGGTGATATAATAGCCTATTCATGCATCAATGAAATCGGCCATTGTTCATTGTTTAAGCCCCAAAAACGGTATTCTAATTCCAACGATTGAGATAGTCCACTTCATTTTTCTCAAAACATCCACAATGTTTGTGTTTTTTAATGAACACCCTTATTCCCATTCCACTTCTACAAATATTTAAGAAGCCCATATTACATAGTTTTCATTATAAACTAGGTGGTTCGAGCCCTGAATGCTGATTGGCTGACAGCCGTGGTATATCAGACCGTATACCATGGTTATGATAAAACACTTATTTCTACTGATCTAATTCCGTTGGTAACCAGTTTATACTAGCAATAAAGCAGCTCGGGGGTTTGTGGTATATGGCCAATATACCACGGCTAAGGGCTGTATCCAGGCACTCCGCATTGCGTCGTGTTAATGAACAGCCCAAAGCCGTGGTATATTGGCCATATACCACAAACCCTCGGGCCTTATTGCTTAAAATAATCACAGTACATAGCGACTACAATTATTTTAACCCGTCATATTGACTCCAAAAGGTTAGTTCATATGATTTTAGCAATAGATGGATCACACAGTGTATAGCCTTGTACATCACGGCAAGGACTTCCGCCTCAAGCGTTGTGATAATCCAGAGAAACTCTGGGGGGCGCCAAAGGACGCGTAGACAACGTTTCCATGCCCCCACTGGTACATTACCGTACCGAATACAATATCCATTCCCGATAACCTTAGCTATAAGAGCATTCTCCCTCTAAATCTGAGACTGGTCAGGAGACAGAGCATCACCTCGATGTATTCTTTACATTAAATCGAGTTTTTCAAATAATAGAGATCTACAGGCAGCACATCGGGAGACTAATCATCACGATATTAGGCTAATACCACAATCTTTGATAACAGAAAACACAATGTAATTGCAGCCTGTCCAACATATACCTTTGACTATAGGATCATTTCTAAAATATGTACGACACCAAATAATATAAAATAAGCCTGATTATAATACAACTCCAAACCTGCAGTAAAATAGGTCATATTTTATCAGGAGGGGTTTAAATTAACACAATTACACATCATTATTCCACGATTGAAAATAACAAATACATAAGAAAAAAAACGAGTATTCGTCAGGCATAATTTAACTCCGTGGGCCTACTGAAGCAATGAGGATAATATAAGACTACCTTAAAGGGTCAATTCGTAGTTGAAACAATAACAAAGCGACTCCCTGCCACTGTTTGGGTAAAAAGCAGAAGGATGGGGATGGATAATTGAACCACTCTCAAATTCAGACAGGGTTATGGGTGCAAGGACTAACCATCCATAATATCTAAATTATAGTTTTAACCATGTTTTGAGGCTATACAGTGTTTGTTTAAATTTGATTTGTTTACAAACAGTGGAGTAAAACAAGCTTATATTTTGGGTTATGATGGGTACGACAGTTGAGCAAGTTCATGAGGCATTTAGTTATATTCTTCAAGAATCAGTATAATTAATTTATACGTATAAAAATGCATGTAGAAACAGCAGATTGCCCCTTTAAAGAAACTGCTAACACCACACGCATATGTTATAACTTCCTATTTTATCTGCATTGTTTAAAATATAGTGTAATGATGATCTCAAAATGTATTTTTATTACAGCGAGGAATATAAAACAAACATGCAAAAATGATTAGGACAAATTCACATGATCATAAAAGTGAAATTCGGTTCAGAATTATCACGATCATATCTCGCATTTTAATTCTATTAAATGGATCTCACAAAATAACATTCAGTAATAATGTATCATTCGAGAATGCCTTAGTGAAATGATCGATGGAGAAAGTGAGAATAAAAGAGAAAGACAAACAGACTGAGGGGCAAAGAGAACAGAAGGGAGAAACAATAGAGAATCAAAGCATAATGATATTCCTAAATGAAGAGGGAAATGTTGCCGCGCTCATTTTATTAATCAGACTGTCAATTTCACCCCAGAGGCCAAACCCAAGAGCAATCTTAAACAGACTCAGATCAACCCAGGGACACGCGCTCCACTCCTCACTTCTCCTCTTCCTCTCCACTTGGATATATATTCGTCTGACCGCAGGCCGCCTCCATCATCAACTGACAGCCTTCTCGTATTTATTTGCTTATAAACCTGTTACAATAAATGATCATTCGAGCAGCGTCACGCGCATCTTAACGACGAGCAGCAACCACTTTTTGATGAATGACATTTTGGGCTAGAAAGGATGCACGGGTCATTTTAAACAGTCATTCATTGCTCGCATTGGCATTCTTACATTTTTTCCCCCGTCTCGCTCATAAAAAGGTGTTATATTATTTAGAGACAGTTGCTGAGCTGAATGCGGATTAGCTCCGCCACAACTCATCGGAGCACCAGCCCTGGAAATTGTGTTTCTTTCTAGAAGGCTTAATGATGGAGAGGATAAGAAAAGAGATGATTCTGATGGAGAGAGGTCTGCACAGTCCCGTGCCTGGGAAAAGGCTCTCGAACCTGTCAGACTCCGCTGGAAATTCAGTGTTAGAGGCCCTCGAAAATTCTCAGCACAGTGGTCGCCTAAGCCCGAGAATAAGTTCCGCCTCGCTTCATGGAAGTCTCGGGGATATTCCAACCAAAGGCAAGTTCGAAATCGACAGTATTTTCGGTGCCCACCACAACAGCGAGAATACTTCTTCCGCGGAGATTTCATCCTCAGAAAGCAGAAAGAAAATTCACTTATACCCAGAAGTTTCTCAAGACTCAGATATGAACAGTGATGTGGAGGTGGGATGCCCATCGCATCGCTCTCCCAGTCAACACAAGGAAAACAACAACAAAGGTAACATTCACTCTGAATGAAGATTTACTGACGAAATAAAACATTTCAGAGAAATGTATATTCTATGATATCTTAAAACGGAAAATGGATTAGAATAAACATATTATCGTAATAACAAATGATAATAATAGCAACAGCAATAATAATAATGCAGGCTTATACAACAACTAATACTGGCTAATAATTGTATCTTTCATTTTCAAATATTTCACCGATATTGCTACAAAAATATTGCTTGTTAATTTGTCATTTATTTCATAGGCATCGTCTCGCGTGAAAACATATTACATCAAGAAATGTATAATAGCCAACATACACAATGCAACTTCTTATATAACCTACATGAAACTATCAAATAACTTTGCATATTTATTTCCTAAAGGGTTTTCTGACAATAATTCTGGAGGTTCCAACACAAGTTCATCCTCCCTTTCCAATCATAACGGCAATGGAATGAGCTCAAACATGTCAAATGCCGAGACTAGACGGTACCGGACTGCGTTCACCAGAGAACAAATAGGAAGACTGGAGAAAGAGTTTTACAGGGAAAATTATGTCTCAAGACCCAGAAGATGTGAACTGGCCGCATCACTGAATCTACCTGAAACTACAATAAAGGTATGTTCTCTTATATGCATATTTTAATGTATAGAGCTGTGCCTAATATATTAACTAAAATAATATTGTATCACAAATATTTAGGACTATAGACTAGGCTACAATTATATTCAGATGCACACTACATTCAGATACACATGCTGATCAACATTCATGTATCAAAACACATACACACACACACACACACACACACACACACCCTCACACACACACACACGCACACAAAGCAAATGTATAAACTAATCCGTTGGTAATTCACAATGTGAGCAGGTGGCCTTCTCGAATATAATCTGAAATTCATCTGAAATTAATCTATGAATCTGAAAAATCACTGTCAGAGGCACTTCGTTGGACTTCATTTATTCAACTTGCTGATTTGTTTAGGGGTCCCTAAAAATAAACACTCACAAAAAATTGTACATTGACCTATACGTTGAAAACACATAATTATATCAAACGTACATGAGCTATGTTTACGCAGGTTCTTTGTTATACTACACACGACTATTCTGAACATTGGGAGAATGCATGGAGAGTCGACCCGGTATTTTGTATTGCGTAAATGCTGTGCTACCAGGCGGGTTGGATAGAATAGGGTCCCATTAAACATGAATGATAATTCTCTGTCTGTAGGTATGGTTCCAGAACAGGCGGATGAAGGATAAGAGGCAACGTTTGGCGATGTCTTGGCCCCATCCAGCAGATCCAAGCTTTTACACCTACATGATGACGCACGCGGCAGCCACCGGAAGTCTACCATACCCTTTCCATTCCCACATGCCTCTGCACTATTACCCGCACGTTGGTGTCACAGCAGCTGCCGCTGCCGCAGCTGCGTCTGGTGCTGCATCGTCACCTTTCGCTACCTCCATTCGCCCTCTCGATACTTTCCGTGCACTCTCCCATCCTTACTCACGCCCAGAGCTTCTCTGTGGCTTCAGGCACCCAGGACTTTATCAGTCACCCGCAGGCCTCAATAGCTCTGCGGCAGCATCAGCAGCAGCGGCAGCAGCAGCATGTGCAGCCGCGGTCAGCGCGCCATCAGCCACTGGCCCATGCTCCTGCCTCAGTTGTCACAGCAGCCAAGCGGCCAGTGCGCTAGGCTCCAGAAGTACCAACTCTGACTTCACCTGCACAGCATCTGGGCAAAGATCCGAGAGTGGATTTTTGCCGTATTCTGCAGCTGTCCTGAGCAAAACCTCCGTTCCATCACCAGATCAGAGAGAGGAATCTTCACTAAACAGATAACTCATCACTGGAACTTCAAAAACAAGTTCAGTTACTCATGTTTTCATGCTCTGTGGTTAGTTTATACATCCATCTATGACTCCAATATTTGGGGGACAAATAACGGTAATTCCAAAACAATTAGGCTAACTTAATTAGCAAACACTTAAATATTTGTTTTTACAATAAACAAAGATTTTCTAGGCACTAGGCTATTCGGGAAAAAAATACAAAAATGTTGCATTCAACAGAAATATCATGTTAGACGTTTTAAACTGCCAAAAAGTGTAAACATTGGTAAGTGCTAAATTTACAATAATTGAAAGGACTATTTTGTTAGTGCAGTGGTGATGAAGCTTTATTTTTCTTCATTCACACCTGGATTCATGTGCCTTAAAACCTAGAAATAACTATCTAATTCGGTGATAGGCCCACGGTACTTGGTTATTAATTCGGCCCACGGTACTTGGCTACTAATTCGGCTTATCACATCGACTGTGATTGACTAACTAATGTTTATTGTTCGTCACTAATTAAAACAATAGTTATTTTCATTTTACATTTTTTGATTCGTAGGCTAATCATAATTTCAAATGAATGCCAATGAACACAAACGTATCTAAATCAAGCCACATCCTAAATTCGTTATTTATCAATTTATGTCAATATATTTTCCCCAAGTAGGCGATCCAAATTCTAATAATAGCCTATACATTTTTCAAAATACCCAGTTATATCTTGGTATTAAGGCACTGTAAAAATAACCATTGTTTCTTGTCGTCTGCATTTATCAAATAGATGCTGGGCATTGCTTTTCTCTGTTAATAAATATTTTTCCGTGTAGTCTCGTTCTT